>NC_044907.1:17527733-17825170 GCF_001633185.2 Quercus lobata | reverse complement strand
GTATTTTTCAATAAAAACTTTTGGGTTGAAGTTCTCCTTCTTCCAAATTAACCCAAAAAAAAAAAAATTTAAAGTTTCAACTGGTTACCTTAAGCTAATTTTTTGTGAATTTTATGGGTTTGATTTTAAAAGAGTAAGGTTGGGTTAGGTCCGGATTAAGAAACACATTTACTCATGCAATTTAACTCAAACCCAATATATAATTGACTCAAAAAAATAACCTCACAATGTATACTAATTTGAAAAATTATGTGTATTTTTTAGATTTAGAGGCTTA
Source organism: Quercus lobata (assembly GCF_001633185.2). Lineage (NCBI taxonomy): Eukaryota > Viridiplantae > Streptophyta > Magnoliopsida > Fagales > Fagaceae > Quercus > Quercus lobata. The sequence continues at coordinate 17,824,893 of NC_044907.1, read as the reverse complement.
ATTTGATTTTTTAAATTTTGGTTTTGATGACTTAAAATCTCAAACCTAATTTGTATGAATTGTAATCTACTTGTAAATAATGAGTTTTAAATAGTGGAATAAAAATCCAATTTTTATTAGGTCTAACAAATGATTCCTATCTAATGACCCAACTAAATGAACTAATAATGACAAGATGTTCTTGTCCTGTGTGGGTATATATATATATATATATATATATGATATTTTCTGTTTTAGAAGTATATGGTTAAATGATTAAATTTATCATATCATAATAGCTTAAACTCTTGGGACAATCGATAATTTAACATTTTGTATATGCCCTAGTATCATCTACAAGACATTTGCCCCTCTCTCTCTTTCTCTCTCTCTCTCTCTCTCTGTCCCTCTCTCCCTCTCTCATATGCTTGCTTTAATTAGTGCTAACAAAAACTCATTAAGAACGGAAAAATTACTCTACTTACCCTATCTTAACATGCCTTACTCTTGCTTCAAACAGGGGACATATGCATCCATAATCTTATCCCACTTCGCCCTACCACCATTGACAACCTTATAACCAACTCAATTCGTGCATGTTGGGTTATATTGCCTTTTAGGTTGACATGGGTTGAATTTAGTTGGATTAGGGGTTTCTCAACTTGATGAAGTCAAGTTATTATTATTATAATTTTTAATTAGGAAAAAAAAAATAGGCTAAGATTGAAAAATATGTCAAACTCAACCAAACGTATGCTCTTGCCCTAATTACCCAGTTTAATAAACAAAACATTTTGAGAGCGTTTGGATTGGGCTGAAAGTGGCTGAAAGTTTTGTTGCGTTTTCAAGCTTTTTTTTTTCTTTTTTGGTTCCAGCCGCACTAACCAAGTCAACCGTGAACAGTGCATTCGTGCACTGTTCACAGACCTACAAATTCCACTTTTTAGCAACTTTTTCATTAAAAATGGGTCCCACGACACTATTCACACATTTAAAAATTATTTTGCTACAGTGTTTTCAGTTTCAGCAAAAATAAGCTCAATCCAAACGGACCCTTTGTGTCAAACTCATATAATTAAAATCAATAATGTCTTTCTATAACTAGTCCAATCATCTTGCATACTAAACTTTCTAAATTAGGGATAGAAATGGAGTGAGGCAAGGTAAGGCCGAAGGATTCAATCTTCACCCATCTCTGCCTTACCATGCTAAACTTTACTTTATGTTAATCTACCACACCTTGCCCCACACCTATTACAATTTTTTTTTTTATATAAAACATGTTTCATTAATATAAATATATTTGAAATTACAACTAAATTTATTACATCAAATCAAGTTAATTTTTAATAAGGACTGAATAATATTATTCAAAGTGTTTAATAAGATAGTATCACAATAAAACAATAAAATAAAAATCTTAATATTCATGCATTTAAATACTTAGTAATAAAAAATAAGTTTCTAACATTAATAGAGCAAGACAAGGCTAAAAAGCCTAAACCCATTAACAAGATGCGGGGGAAAAATCTTGTCTTATCCCCATTCCACTGTCTTTACAGAGCGGAGTAGGGTGGGACTGGTCAAGGTGGGGTAGGGAAAAATTGTCATCCGTATTCTAAATTAATACTTCAATAATACATATGTGTGTGTGTGTGTGTGTGTGTGTGTGTGTGGGGTATATGATAGTTACATATTTTATATGGCATGAAAGAAACATAAATGAAAAAAGATAAATTCTATATATAAGGTTATTACATATTTGAAAGACAAAATTTGGAGTTAAAAAACTACTATTTATGCAATAATTTTTCTTTAGTTATATCTTGATTTAGTAACATAGTTTGATTTTATCTTAGGTATAAGGTCTGTTTGGATTGAGTTTATTTTTGCTGAAACTGAAAACACTGTAACAAAATAATTTTAAAATGTGTGAATAGTATTGTGGGACCCATTTTTAATGAAAAAAGTTGCTAAAAAGTGGAATTTGTGGGTCCGTGAACAGTGCACTTGTGCACTGTTCACGGTTGACTTGGTCAAATAGTGCGGTTGGGAAAAAAAAAATTCAGAAAACGCAGCCCAGGATTCAGCGGAAAACGCTGAATCCAAACTGGCACATAATCTCATAAGATGTTGTCAAAGTTAACTAATTTAGAATATTAATTAAGTATTTATTATATTTACTATATCGTTCTTAAAATGTGTATTATACTTGTAGGGGCAAGGGCCCAAAATAGTATATTGAGCCTTGGGTTTTGTCCGAGGACATTGATAGGTCTAAGGAGGAACAAATAGTTGTTAAACGTTCTCAATTAAAGTCTTAAAGAGGGGGAACAAGTGAGAGATTGTCTAAGGAGGAACTCTTCCTTGGATATAATGAATATAATTCACAATATGTACTCCATTAGTTAGCTTAATCCTCCAAGAAACTCCAATAATAGAGACATGCCTCTCAAACATACAAGAATAAAAGAAATCTAAAAATATCTAAAGGAAAGCTGCACCACCGCATTAAATGCATTGCAGCTACTTTTCTGACCGCATTTATGTGAAAAAGACCTCTGAACAATGCTACTTTGGCTACCACAACTTACAAAAAACCAAAGAGGGTATCTGATAGGACAGATACTCAAGTAAGGGTTCGAATGATCAACAGGTGGAGGGTGAAGATGATCCAAAGGAGGATATATAAGATGAAAGATTTTTCATGGAGAGGAGATCGAAAAAAAAGGAGAAAGAGAATACTGTAGCAATCCAAATTATCTTTGTATTCAACTGTGATCAATATATATAATTGTGATATCCTCGTACTGAAAGTTCATTTATATCAATACTTCTTATTCGTGCTTGATTGTCATTTAATTCAAGACTAGCCGTTGTTCAACTCATTAGAGTCTAGTTCTTGGACCCACTCTCTACAAATTTATTGTATTGGGCTCATTAGGCCGAGATCTTATACATTTTGGGTTTGGGCCACAAATCGGGACCCTACAATACTTTCAATAAATATACACACAAATATATATATATATATATATATTTGAGAAAAATATATAAAAATTATTTATCTAACTATATATCGCAATTAAAAATAGTTGAACTTAAGATTTTTATACATGTGAGCTGCACATATATTTTTCCTCATTTAGTAACATACTTTTATATATATATATATATATATATATATTGTTATAATTTTATAGTTATAATAAAGGAGAGAAGTTTTGAATAATGAGGTGTCAACCAGTTGACCTATAATGCTCTTTGCTACTCTTACATACCTTAGGTATAATCTTATAAGATGTTGTCTACCTTTTTTTTTATACCATTCTATATTTCACCAATCACTACGTGCCATATTTTGATTTTACTTTCCTTGCAAAATAACTAAAGTTTACCTTTTTTTGTGTACTGCTCTATGTTCCTCCAATCACTACGTGCCATGTTTTGATTTTATTTTCCTTATAAAATAACTGAATTTTAAAATAAAAAGTAATCATATATATGATAAGTAGTGATTGACGGAACATAAAGTGGTGCATAAAAAGTGGTACAGAGGATTTGCATTCGTCAAAGCCAACTAATTAAGGATATTAATTAAGAATTTTTTTTTTCAGAATACTAAATATTTTGAACACACACACGAGGAGAGGAGAGAGGGGAGAAGGTCTTAAAGAAACTTACAGTTGTGTATATCCAAAAGGGTCTAACTCTTAAATATACAGTACAAGTTTTAAACCTCTTTAACTCACTCATTTTCCAATGTGGGATTAACCTACTCTTAATTAAGAAATTTGTTTTGTAATATTTTATCAAATTTGAAAGTAATTTATTAAGTAATTTATCTTGTAAGGATATTAATTAAGTAATTTATTATATTAACAATGTCATTCTTCAATTTTGTATCATAATTTCAATATAAATAGTTTACTTGACTATATATTATAATTAAAAATTGTTTAAATTAAGATTTGATATGAGTGTGTGTCACACGTATATTTTTCATCAACATATAAATATATGAATGATGTTAAAAGTTAACAATAATTAAGCAACATACTTTTATATTATCTTAGGTATAATCTTATAAGAAAAATTTAAAAGCCAACTAGTCTAGAATATCAATTAATTTTTTTTTTTTTTGAGAGGAAGTAATTTTGATATTAACTATAGTATTCTTAATAAATCAAATAAATAAATTTAAATATAAATAAAGATATCAAAATTTTATGTTTAATGTAAATACTAAATAGTAAGTCATGAAATTTAAAATATTTGATAATTATGTCACATTGGGGGAGAATTATTAGGTATTTTCGAAGTACTATAAATGCGTAGTCCCACTTCTCACATGAATGGTAGGTCTCACCATGAATTTAATTAGTAAGACCCACCATTTATGTGAAAGGAGGAAGTGCACATTTATGATATTCTGAGAGTACACAATAATTTCCCCACATTAGGTAACCCTCAAAGTTGGAAATTTGGAGAAAAAGATGGAACTAGTGGTTATGTATTGTTCCTGTCTTCTTTTTGCTGAGAATGTATTGTTCCTCTCTAGATAGAGAGATACAAAGAAGAAATTACACGAATTTTTGTCCTATTATTTGAATATTGAGTTTTTTATCTTCTACTAATAAAATAATTGAAACCAAAATCCTACACGTGTGTTTAAATAGTGGACAAGGGGCTTTGAATAATATTTGACACATTGGGCTACTGTGAACCTGTCTTCTTGGAGTTGAGACCCATGCAGTTTGCCATTCAGCCCAAATGCCATTGAGTTGGTTTGCTTAACCGATTGGTCATTGGACGTGGCATGAATGCATGATAGAGTAAACTTCCTCACTACAAACACAATAGTTCCGACTATTTTTTTTCACAACAATTGAGTTGATAAGTCCTTACTAATTCTTATCTTAGTTCACAAGTCACAATTGATATCTTTTTTTATTTATCAATAACGACTTGCCACTTTAGTAATCATCAAATTTGTTGTGTATATACTTATTCAAACTTCTAGGGTTAAGTTATATAAAATTAATCAATATCCCAACTTTTATTTGTTAAAGATATAGTTACAGGAATTATTTACAGACAAAATTTAGTTACAAAATTAATTGTAGTTTTAGGCTATAACCTTACTCAATATCTTTTTATTAAGGGTGAATGTTAATAAATCCACCATTGTGTTACATCTTTGTCTTATATCTTCTATACTTGCAAAATTTCATAAAAAAATTAAAGATTAATAACTATGTCATCAATAAATTGCTTAAATTGCAAGTTTTTGTAGTTTAAAATTATGCATAAAATACAAACTTATAGATCATATATCCAATTGACACAAAATTTGGAACGTGTATTAAAAGTGTAAAGAACATGCAATTCAACGGTTAGATTTTCAAAACATGTAGTAATGTTTATTTTATTGAGTAAAAATGTAACCTTAAACTACAACTAATTTTGTAACTAAACTTTATCCAATATTTAATTAATTAAGGGGTTTAATCAACTTTTAGCTGGGCTATGTTATGCTTATGCTTCTTCGAGAGGAGGAATCGAATAGTGTCTAAATTCAAAGTAAAAGATATACCTTCTTCTTTCCATGCAAGATATGCAATGTAAATTAATTTACAATGGAGACAAAGGGAAAAAGTGAGTTTCAGGTAGTGGACTTTGGTGTTTTTTTAATATGTAAAGTGGCATATCTGTTAGTGGACTTGGAGAGGCACGAAAAAAAAGAGGGTGAATTCCTAGTCTATCTGTCGGCAAATGCTAAAATAGGTGTATGCCATTTCAAAAGAAAAAGCTATTTAGAGAACACTAGCAAAGCTTATGTTTGCAGAGTTTATTTGTTATTACTAAAAAGCTATTTATCTGTTTGGTAATTAAAATTTTTAAGTGCTTTAAACAGTTACATAACTGTCTGGTAACTAAACTCAAAATAATAAAAAATAAATAAAAAAGAGAGACTTGGCTAAGCATGGAGTAACGAAAGAGTATAACTTAATCGTGTGTTTAGAAAGGCCATAAAAATAAATAAATAAATAAATAAATAAATAAAGAAGAAGAAGAAGAAGAAAGATAGTGACTCCTTTGTTTGGTTACCATGGAAGAAAAGAAAATGGTAGAAATTATTTCCCTTGAGCCCATGGTTTTGCAATCCACCCAATTTGGGCGGATTTGAAAGGAGACAACGATTTTTAAAAAAAATAGAGCTCATATAAATAACATATTATGGCCTGAAATTACATATTTGTCCATAACTTTTTTTCATCTTTTACATTTATATGAGCATAAAAGTATTAAAAAAAATACATTTTTCTTTTTTCATTTCCTTTCCTATTGCAATCCAAACAAATGAAATAAAAATGCGTTCTTCTCTTTTCTTTCCTTCTCTCTCTCTATTTCCAAACATAAATGAGAGATTTGCATTCCTTTCATTACCGTTCACCAACTATTAATAAATTAAAATTAAAAATTAAAAAAAAAAAAAAACAACAACAACAACAAAGAAATGAAAACTCTCTCTCCCTCTCATGCAAGAGATACTTGGCCCCGCCACAAGCTTTGCTCTTGGTGTGAGTCTTTCTCCTCCTATAGGCAAGCTGTTTATGCCCCTCTTTGTAGCATCTATCTCTAAGGTGGGTCTCATGTTGGCTTTAAGGGTTGCATCTCTCCTCAAAATTGGTTTTCAATCAATCACAGACTGGTTTGAATCTAAGCCCCTTAATTTGCTCAAAAAATGGTTTGGATGGTTTGAATCTAATATCGGATGGTTTCTCCTTTTGGCTTATGAGTACTGGTGATTTCATGGCAAGGGTGGGTTTTTTATTCTATATCTAAAGTTTTCTTCGTGTGGCTTTGATGGTTTTGATGTGAGTTTTTAGAGAGAATTGCATGTAGAGCTAAAAGTTTATCAAAATCCAGTTCAATTTTTGTTATAAGTAATGAATTTAGAGCCAAAAGTAAGATTCAAAATCTTCAAACTTATGGTGACAATCACAAATTTGGGATTCAAATAATAGCATAATGGTAATAACATCATTTATGGTGTTCACTGTCCAATGTTCATGGTTCAAACCTCATTTCTCCAGTTCTTTCTCCTCTACTATCTATCTAAAAAAATTATTTAAATTATTTGAGCCTTAAATTTGAAATTTCCAAAATTAACCAAGGATTTATCAATTTCAAATCAAAATTGTGGTTATCTTGTCTATAATTTCATGTCTCATTTCATACTAGAAACTAGAATTTTTTTTTTTTTGTTTTTTCTGAGTGGACTAGAAGCTTGAATTTAAGGAAAACAAATTTGGAAGATAGGCCTGTTTGGTACATGTTTTTAAAAACTGAAAATTGTTGTTTGAAAACATTTGTGGAAATACGTGTGGATGAAAAGTGTATAGATATATTTGTAATATTGTTTAAAAACAGAAAATAGTTATTTGAAAACATAAACCAAACACCAAACACCAATCCCCAAATTAAGTTCAATATAACCCAAATATTACAAATCTATTAATCCAATAAAAACAAAATAAATTGAGTGAAAATAACTTGAATCTAATTTATAAAGGATCATGTCCAAGAAGTGGAAAATTATTAGGTACTCCCGGAGTACCATAAATGCGTACTCCTTCCTCTCATATAAATGGTGGGACCCACCATGAATTTAATTAGTGGGACCCACCATTCATGTGAGAGGAGGGAGTACGCATTTATGGTACTCCGGGAGTATACAATAATTTCCCCCAAGAAGTAGCGAGCAAAAATTAAATTAAAGAATAAAACTCAAAAAATTAGTGGGTTGATAGTTGATACGGCAATTTGGTCAATTCTTGAAATTTTCCAATGGTTTTAGGTGGAGGTAGAGGTTGAAAACAACCTACACAAGGTTTCCAAATTCAAGATTCTCAAAAAAAGAAAAAAAAGGTTTCCAAATTCAACAGTTGCCTAATAGGGCTTATGCTCAAACTATTAAAATCAAAGATTGAGTTAAGGACTTAAGGGCACTTAAAGTTTGGAATTTCACCTATTTCGGCTTTATCTAACCTCGTTGTTGACTTGTTTTACCACTACTATTGGTTGTCTTGTCAATCTTCCTTTTTTTTTTTTTTTTTTTTTTTTTTTTTTTTATAGGAAGTCACTCTTCTTTTTTGGTATTTAGTAAAAATGGTTTTTTTTTTCGCTGAATTAGTAAAACTAGTATTGACATCATGATGACATGATATGGAGATTAGTTCATAAATATCATTAAATTTGTTTCAGCCCATAAAAGCTTTAAAAACCACATTTCCACCCCAAATGATTTTAAAGACACAAAAATCTCATAACTGCTAAACAGACAAATTATGAGTAGTTATTAAAAGATAATATCAATATTAGGTTAAAAGAAATTAAGAAAACCAACAAAACTTGTTTTTATTTTTATTTTTTATACATGATAAAAATTCTACCTTAGTCTAATTTAAATGTATATATGTGTGAGACTTGAATCCTGGCCCTTGTCCCCTACACTCCATAAGCATTTATACTTCTAGAGTAACCATCACGCCAAGGGTGCATGGTGATACAAAAACTTGTTAATTGTGAAAAAAAATTTAGAAAAATTTGTGTATTTAAAGGTCCGTTTGAATATCGCTTATTTTGCTGAAAATTGAAAATACTGTAGCAAAATAATTTTTAAATGTGTGAATAGTACCGTGAGACCCATTTTTAATGAAAGTTTTATTAAAAAAAAAGTTTGTGGGTCCCATTATCAGTGCACGGGACCCACTAAACAATCACATTCCAGTGAAAAATTTGGACGTTCAAAGAGGTAGTGGGTCCCGTGCACAGTGCCCAAGACCCACCGACAGACACATTCCCACATGAAATGCGTTTCTCAATAATAAATAATAAAAAAAGGAAAACGCAAACGTAGCATGGCCAGAAACACAATCCAAACGCATACTTAGTATCACTCATTCCACATTTGAATTGAAGCTTTTAGAGAAATAAAAATAAAAAATAAAAAATTTAAATTTTCAGATGTTTAAATGCATTTTACTAATTAGTGGCCTTGTGGCCCGGTGGTATCCACCCTTTGTACTAAGACCCAAAAAAAAAAAAAAATTCACTATTTTTTTTTTTACCAGAAGAATGTGATTTTCATTAAGAATCTAGGCTCATCTTCTATCCATATTTCCTCATGGTTTACATTATTTGCATATCTAGCTAAATTAATGAGTTGTCGAATAAATCTCTAAGAGATCTATGGTTTGATCCTCATTTATATCAAAATTGATATCGATGTATTGGTCTAATAATAAAAAACAATCATTAGGAGTAGATGTAATAAAATTGAACTATCTCCCAAAAAAAAAAAAAAAAAAAAATGATGAGCCACACTATTACCCTCTGTCCTTAAATGGGAAATCGACACAAACCTGAGTTTATCTTATGATTCTTTTGCATCATTCAACAAATGACCAAGGCTTGCATCCTCATATTCATCTCCTTGTAGTCCTTGCGTAATTATTATGTTGTCTCCTTCCAATATCTAAAGCCAATTTTACTACTAGGATTCTAGGAAAGCTGCCATTGATTCCACCTCTTCAACTAGTTTTTGTCAAGCACTACTTAACATTTTACATGGGAAAACTTCTCAAGCTTACAAGATTCTTTTTGAGCTTCCTAAAGCAACTCTGTGTTGTATATGTCGACTTTCAATGGGAAAACTTACATTGCATTCAATGTCTATCTTACAGTTGTAATTTTACTTTCAATGGTTCTGTTTTCCGATTCATACTTCTTCTTTTTTTGGGCTTGATTGTATATTCATCTCCCATTGACTTTCCTCGTCTCAATACACGTATTAGATTTGATCAAGAGTACATATAACTTCAATTGAACACTAATTTCCTAAATAAAATCCAATTATAATATTCTTTTATAACTTATAAACTTAAAAAACGGAGGGTCAATTAGCTAAAACTCTTTCATATACTTAAAAAATATATAAATCTAGCTTCAAAAAAAAAATTATATATATATAAATCTACAAACTTGTAAGAGAAATTCAAAGGTTACAACAATTATCATAACTTTTTCCACAACTATCTTACGTGATAGGTTGTAACTAGTTGCTTCACATAGACCCATTATTTATCCCCTCCACTGCTCATAGTTTGCCACAACGGAATTGTGGCAAAATTGTGTCACATAGTTGTGGTACTAGATTTTTTTTTAACCTATAATATTAAATAATTTACTCCAGTTAACTTTTGAATCTTCTCCTTAAAAAAAAAGTTATCATCTTTCAAATTATTCTCCGATTGACGAGTACATAACATTTATAAATCCTTCATTTTAGAAGTTACTAATGACTATTGAGTATACTTTCATACCATCTTTCTTACCTTCACACCGTAAACAAATATGAATTTCCTTTATTATATATTTTTCTTTCAAACTCCCATCCTTTCTTTCTAGAACCTAGATTTTGTTATTATTATCTTCGGTTGAATGAACCTAGGTTTTGTTAATCAAATCAACGTCTTGAATATGACGTCATGTATCATGAATTCATGCCACCCATAGGGCTCTAGATTGAGCCCGCCACACCTATATTTATTGAAAGAATCAGATCTGCATTATCCTTTTGACCAAATTGGTATATAAAAATACCCAAATACTTTGATTACTACGTGTATGATTCTGGCTGGTTCTATGTACCAAGCCAATACACATAGTCATAGGCGGCTGCGCACGTGACTCTATCCATTCTTTTTTTTTTCTTTTTTTTAAGAAACAAGACTCTATCCATTTAATTTAACTTGTTACAAAAGAACACCACGAGTCATAATCTAAAATAGGTGTCACCAAAACTCCATAAGATTACGGGTCAGGTAAGTATATGCAATGGAATCTTCCAATTGCTTCACTTTCCTATTGGCTTCCACTTAATCAAAAGCCCATTTCTTCAAATCTCATCCCCTTCCACGAAACCCCCCATTTTGACTATAAAAACACACCTCACCGTACCATTATATAAACCCCATATGCCCAGTGACTTAGATAATAATAATAATAAACTCTCAACCAATTACAATATTCAGAATCACACACCATTTTGGAGCTATGGATGTACTTGGTGTCAATCAAGCGAAGAGCAAAAGGCAAGCAAAGAGTAGCAAAAAGGGCATCAAAGTTGTGTACATAGCGAGCCCCATGAAGGTCAAGACTAGTGCCTCGAAGTTCAGGGACCTTGTTCAGGAGCTTACTGGTCAAGACTCAGACACAGCAAGGTATATGGAGGTTAATGGTGGTGATCATCAAGGTTCATTTAACTTTTCTGACCAACAATTGGGGGTTGATATGAATGGTGGGGTATCTAATAAGTTGCCTTTGTCAAATTCCTGTGGTGAGTTTTTGCCGTACGCAGAGTCTTTTTTCAAGCCATTTAATGAACATCTTCAGTTTGATGTGCTTGGAAGCATGGGTCCAATGTAAAAATGTTGTATAAGCTTTATTTTTTGTTTTAAGGTATGAGTTTACACTTGTGTATGTAACAAATCATATTACTTTTAATGCTAAAATTTAAGATTTAGCCTGGTGTTTGATGATTTGCTCTTCTCTTTGGTGATTGATTAATTGAGATTGTGTTTTGAAAATTTGAAGCAGTTCATATAACTGGCCAAGCTTGATCAATTAATTGAAAGAAATTAATATTTCGGAAAAAAAAAACAAAAAACAAAAAACAAAATCTACCAAGGCAGTTTTTTCTTTCTTTGTTTTTTGGTTTTGGGAGAAGAGATGATTGTTCTAAAGTGGTTTCAAAACGAGGTATAACAGTTCAACAAATGATTTTCACTTTATTAAATGTGGTCTTGAAGAGGAGGTATTCATAATATTCAAGAATTTTCTGGTATAGAGTGTTACAATCACTAATCTATTACTAGTATCTTGAATGATCTTAAAGCTTATTTGTGAAAATTCCTAAGATAACACACACAAATCCTATTCCGCCAAAATGTGTGTAGACATCGTAGTGTACACTAATCACTGCCAATTTAATGCATGAAAAAATTTATTGAAAATATTTACATAAGATATATGTTACAGTAGTACATTATTAATAAAGAAGTCAATTTGGAAAATCCAAAAAAAAAAAAAAAACCTTTTAAATTAGAATTTGTTTAAGAATGCCAAACATAGTATTATCGGAATTTTTTTAGTGTTATATTACCTAATTGAGATAGAATACTGAGTTTAAATCGGTGTAAATTAAGATACTAATTTTATCTTCAAGTTAGTTCTAATTAGTTTAATTGTGAATAAGGGGTTTAGATGCAAATCCCACTTAGTAAAAAATCAATTGGTATAAATTGGTTGATGGTAAAGATTAATTATTATGGAGTAGGCCCCTAAATTTCAATCCTATTGAATCTATAAAAGGAAAAAAATTTCTTAGGGTGAATAAGGGATCTAGATGCAAATCTCATCTACACAAAAAATCATATTGAAAATTGGCAATTTTATATCCTAACACCATAACTCTGCCTAGACTAGGACCTCCAACTTATAAGAGTGGATCAATGTCCAATATGTTAATCACTAGGCTGCGTGCTTGAAGTTGGGAATGAAAGGAGAACTATCTATTATATATATTATAAATGTTGGATCTCCAAACTGAATAATGCACAAACACACGTCCATTTCTCCAAATATACCATAATGACACATTACTCTTTTCTTAAAACTAAAAAACTCATAAAGAGTTAAATTAAAATTACCATTCATTTACTTCTTCATTTTATTTCCTTTAAAATATTCTTTCATTTTCTTCTAAATACCTTTTATATATGTATATAAATATATATATATATATATATATATATTGTGGGAGCCCGAGAACCGAGAAAGGATAAAAAGTAGGGTGAGCAGAAAGTCACTGGCACCGATCCAACCAACCAGTGCCGATCGTCCCGCACCACCATTGCAACCGACCGATGAAGCCGATGCCGGCGATGGGAGCGCGAAGGGAATCTTGATGCCGGTGCGGTGTGGTCACCAAAGCTAGAAATCCGAAACCGATACATGCCGAACCAAACCGATACCCGTATGTATATCGTTCTCCACTTCTCGACTTCTCCAGTTCTTCTGATCTGAGTTCTCTGTTCTTCTCCAAAGTTTTAGTCTGTTTAGTTTAGTTTAGATGGTAGTCTAGATACAGCGCCATTCGAACACAGGTTCTCATTTTAAATTTTTTTAATAAAATGTTGTCGTATGATCTGGGTGTTATTAAAAAAAAAAAGAGACAAAACGGTGCCATTTTGGTTTAGGTTTTCAAATTTTGCCCACTATAAATTCATTCTTTTGTGACTAGAACCCTTTAACTCTCTCTCTCATTCTCACCTCTCGCCTGAGTTTGAAGATGGGGCTGTTCATATATGGCATTCTACCACTTTATACGTACTTTTCTTTTACAATAAAATTATGTCTAAAGTTTTATATGCCTCTGAGGTTGGCTTGGTGTGAGAGCCTCTTTTGTTGACTCTTTTCCTTTAGAGACTTTTTTCTTTGGTGGTAAATCTAGAGTTGATAAAGGTGTTCTTAGATAAGGTATAGGAAACAACTGTTCAAGTATATTATTTTAGCATTTTATTTCTTTTGTGGCCTATATTTTCCTTAGCAAATAGTATTCTGTCACAAGGAAGCCACAAGGTGCTGGGGCTTTTCAGATTGTTTATCCATTCTGGAGCTCCTTGTTTCTCATTTTAATACTCTAATATATCTTCATGTGAACAGAGTTTTTGCTCAGGTTTTGGATCATTACTGTTTGGGTGAACATATTTTTTTTATAAAGTTTATATTGAACAGATTTTTAAAATTTTTTTTTTTATAGGTTGAACAAATTATTTTTATTAAAAAAAAAAACAAAAAAACAAAAACAGATGGTTAATGTTTCAAACCGACCAAACCGATTAAACTGAGCCGATCAAACCACACGGCTATAGGTCGGAAAACCGACCCTAATCGATATGCATCAGTTTTAATTATTACAAAACCGATTCCTATCGGTTCGGTAACAAATTTGAGAAAAAACCGAGCCGACCGAACCACGCACACCCCTAGATAAAACCACTGAGACCATCGTTCATTCCTCGGGTGAAAGCATGTTACATACCAGTTGCCATATCAGATTGTGTTACGTACTAGCTGACATATCAAATTTGGTTCTTGCTTTTGAATTTGCTTAGGAGTTTATCTTTATCTCAGCTATTGATTTTTATCTAATATTTCAAGTATTTGTTATTAATTGGGATAACAATTGCCTTTATCCTTATCAGATTAATAGGCTAGGTTGTAGGAATTGTTTCTATCGTTTAGGTGTTGGATTTGTTTTTACGTTTAGTTGTAAGCCTATATAAGGCCTATTATGATTAATAAAGAGGTATGAGAATATTTTAGTAAAAATCAAGCTTTGCTTGTTAAGGAGGTCTCGGTTATCCCTCGAAGTATAACCATAAATTTCCTCTTGTCTACTGTTTTATTTCTAAAAATCCTTAGATCTAACCATAGCCCCTTAAGGGAAAAGAGAATCTACACGCGGCCGTGGAGGGGGTCGTATCAAATTAGTATCAGAGCAGGTTATGGTTGAGGATCGTGTGGACAAATTGGAAGGTGAGGTTAACAACCTGACTTCCATGGTTTCGAAACAACAGAAGATGATGAAGGAGATATAAGGAATGCTTGCTGCATTGCATACTCAATTTGACAACCTTTTAAGTAATCATAACAGTAAGAGTTCTCACAAGCGTGGTGAGGGGGAAAGGTCTTCAGGTAGATTCAACTCTGGACCATCCGGCTCACATAGTGCTGTCATTCCAAGGGTGACAAAACTAGATTTCCCACGCTTCAACGGAAATGAAGATCCAACTAGTTGGATCTGCCGTGCAGAGCAATTTTTTGAATTCCAAAATATTGCTGAGGAAGAAAAAATTTCCTTGGCTGCCTACCATTTGGAGGGGGAAGCACAATTATGGTATCAATTACTAAAAGAAGAAGAGAGAGTGATCACGTGGCCTTTACTCAAAGAAGGCTTGTACACACGTTATGGCCCAACAGAGTTTGATGACTTCTTTGGTGATCTAACGAAGCTTAAGCAAATGGGATCTGTGAGAGAGTATCAAAGCCAATTTGAAAGATTGCTTAGCAGAGTAGGAAAATCACCATTGTCACAACAAGTGGGTTGCTTCATTAGTGGCCTTAAGGAACACCTAGGAATTGATGTTCAAGCCCTCAAACCAGCTTCCTTATCTGCTGTAGTGGGCTTAGCTCGCCTCTATGAAGCCAAGTCCCAATTTCAACATCAACAACCTTCATCTGAAGAAAATGAAGAGCCTTTGCCTCTATCTCTTAGCAAAGTGAGTCCTACTACTAAGACTATCAAGAAGCTTACACCTGCTGAACTCAAAGAGAGGCGAGACAAGGGCTTGTGCTTTCATTGTGATGAGAAATTTGCACCAGGACATCAATGTAAGAAGCTATTTTTTATTGAGGTGGGTTGGCAGGATGAGCATGGAGAAGGATCCCTTAAGGACAAGGGATGATTTTAAGGGGAAGGGAGTGTTACGTACTAGCTGCCATATCAGATTTGGTTCTTGCTTTTGAATTTGCTTAGGAGTTTATCTTTATCTTAGCTATTGATTTTTATCTAATATTTCAAGTATTTGTTATTTATTGGGATAACAATTGCCTTTATCCTTATCAGATTAGTAGGCTAGATTGTAGGAATTGTTTCTATCGTTTAGGTGTTGGATTTGTTTTTTCGTTCAATTGTAAGCCTATATAAGGCCTATTATGATTAATAAAGAGGTATGAGAATATTTTAGTAAAAATCAAGATTTGCTTGTTAAGGAGGTCTCGGTTATCCCTCGAAGCATAACCATAAATTTCCTCTTGTCTACTGTTTTATTTCTAAAAATCCTTAGATCTAACCATAGCCTCTCAAGGGAAAAGAGGATTTGCACGCAGCCGTGGAGGGGATCGTATCAAAGCACTTTAAGCTCGAGGAGAGGGGTTGCCCGAGGAGGGGGGTTGTCCGTGGAGAGGAGGGGAAGAGACAAAATACCTCCTGAAATTCTGGGTGGAGAGAATAATGGCGTTTAGAAAGAGTTTCGAGGTAGTTGAAAGAAGTTTCCTGTGAAAGCTCACCTACTACCTTCGCATTAAATGATTGTCAGTAGCTTTATCAACTGCATTGATAAGGAAATGACCCTTAAACAGTGGGATTGCAGATAGAGGGTTGGGATGCAAGAAGTGTGGGAGTATATAAAGGAAGAGAACTTACAGATGAAACCCCCCTTCCCCCAAAAAAAAGATCAAGGAAAAGAAATTAGAACAAGAATAGTAAGGAGAAAGAGAAAGAAAACAGTGTGTATCCTTGGATAAAAACATCGTCCTCGGGCAAGCTTGTAACAAACCATCAATATACTTGTTTTTAACTATTGTTCATTCCTTTCCTGTTTGAATCTTCAAACTTGAGCCCAACTTATGTTATCCACTCTCTAAACAAATTTTTATCTGTTTGGACTTAGTTATGCTGTATAGGCTTCACTATTCTAAGTGGACTTGGGCCCCTAAATTTCGTGTCCTTACATATATATATATATATATAAATCAAAATTTAACCCCTTTAATTCTCTGTTGACATATAATACATATACAATGAAATCAAAATTTTACATATAATTCTAAAGTAATGAATTTTAAAAATTGATACAATTTCTCCAAGCATACTATAGTGACAAATGTCATCTAATTATCTAGTAATTAGCACATGTGATGCACAAAAAATGTTATTGTAAATTTTAAAATTATACATTCAAATATCACATGAAATTATATTCAATATTTGCATACGAAGTCACATGGATTGTATTGGTATCATATATTTCCAAAGGTAAATGAAAGAATTACATTGTCTAAAATACCAAATTAATATTTAAATAGCAACTTTACAGACAAATGATGCTGAAATAGTTTTCTACCTCTTCATTGGGTTCAAGCTCCTAAAACGACATATGATGAGATATATAACAAAAATGCCAAATAAAACTAAAGAGCATTATAAAATACTTGCAATCTGTAGCAACTGTACAGAATCTCACTACATTATAAGTGACTACTAAATTTAAGTTTGTAAACTTTTGTATCGCTCCTAATATGTAAGTGTTAAAACCCTTAAAACCCTTTTGTCTAAACTTCCAATTCCAATCATACTAAGTATTTCTTTTAAGTGATTAAATCCCTCCATGGCCTTTGCAGGGACGAAAACCACCAAATATATATGGCTAATTTATATAAATAAATAAAAACCCAATTGTTATGGAATTTACTAATATGAAGTTCCAAATATACACTTGAAAAATCCCATCTATGAAATTATAAGACAGTGCCTATCAATTAAGAAAGTACTGCTATAATCAACCTATAAAATCAACACATCTTTTTAAAAAACTAAAAACCAAGTATTTAGTCAAACAGGTAGGGGACAAGGCCACTTCAACTTTCCCAAGTAAATAAGTGGAGCATGCTCTAATATTCCAAGATTATCAGGCCAAAGAAAAAGAGCTTAGACTATATAATATATATGGTAATATGCAAAAGCTAAGTTGAATATTAAAATAACTATATACCATAGGACTCTTCATATAGAATCCTCTTCATAATTTTTTAAGAAAACAAATGAATCGATGATTCAAAAATAGAAAATTATGTATCAAATAATTAAAGTATAAAATTCAAAGAAAAAGGCATAGGAACTACAAGATTTTGGTTAGAGAATAAACAAATAAACCAAACAGTTGAAAAAAAAAAACTTCTTAATAGTGATTTGGAACAAATTTTACCTGGATTTGTAAATACATGATTAGAATGAATTTCGGAATAATTCCAAAGGCAAACTTATAGCTGCAAAATTGCCAAGTTGGAAACATTCATCTGAAAGATCAATATACACATTAATTAGACAAAAAAAATATAATTATTATGCTTAACATTAAGGGGGAAAAAAGGACTAGAGTCAACAATCTTGGTGTCCTTGCATGCATTGATGGGGGAAATTGCCCATGAACTTGAAGAGGAAGTGTATCCATCAACAAAAATGAGGAGGAATGTGTAGTTGATAAATTAAAAAACTGACATTCATTTGGTAGAGTAGTTGGGAGGGAGGATTTGTATTCTTGCATATAGGGATAATGATTTATTTAAGTCTTTAATGTTATAACTTAAGAAGAGAATCAAAAGGTGAGAGTAATCTCAAACGTCAACCATTTTAAGTTGGTCCTTTCTTTTTCTTCTTATTTTCAGATATATATATATATATATATAATTGTTTTTCCCATTAAAGTTAGGGGTTATTTTTGTTTATTAAATTTGCAACATGTGACTTTATCTTTCTAGAACATGATACATATATATATATATATATATATATGTGGGGTCAAAAAATTTGACAACCCCGGCCCACCTTATACTAGGCCCAAGGCACACGCCGAGGAGGAAGAAATGGCCGAGGACTAATAAAGAAAGTCCAAGTGGCCCAAAAACGTTGCCGAGAACAATCCCGTCCTTGGCCAACCAATCCTAGTAGGGAAGAACGATCCGCCATCAACGGCAGCCTCCTAGAGCGTCCCAAGAAAAGGGACAAGTACTGTAGGACAACTACGGGACCATGGTGTAAGAACAGTTCAAGGAGAATCTGTCACCTCCGCATTAAATGCCCACAGCTAACGTTCTGGCCGCATTAATGAGGAAATGACCCATGAACAGCGCGGTCTTGGTTGCCGCAACTCACTGGAAGTTTAGGAAGGTGACTGATGGGACAAGCACTCAAGTAGTGACCTGCATGATCAACAGATGGAGAGCCAAAATCGACTGGGGAGGGATATATAATGTGAGAAATCCTCCAGAAAAGGGGGCGGAGAAAAAAGGGAATACGGGAGCAATTCGTAGGATCTTGTAAACCTTTGTAACCTAGCACTGAAGAAAGAAGAAGAATACTAAGTCTCTCGGATGAAATGCCCGAGGACAAACTTTCATACTTTAATCCATGTCCTTGCTGTTCAATCCATTCATAATTGTGCTAGTTGTTGTAATCCTCACTAAAACCTAGTTCTTAAACTCATTCTCTATAAATTTATTGTATTAGGCTAGTTGGGCTTGAGTCCACTCATCCAATAGAAAAAGTGCTCGAACCCAGTCCCTACAATATATATATATATATATTTAAAAAAATAAAATGAATAAGAAATTTCTATTCGCGTTTGTATTTCATGCAATACTTAGTAGGTTATTTAGTGATTGATTGTCAAGAATTCATTTAATTGTTAGTATTTAATAAAATTTAAATTCTAGAATGATTAAATTTTGCCTAAGATACTTTGGACAAAGTTTATCATTTTGATCTAAAATAGAAAATTCTACTCTAGTATAATCTAAATGTATATGTATGTAAAACTTTCTATTGAAAACTTGGACGGTACATTGTCTTGTCTACAAACATGAGAAAACTGTACCCTCTAAAAAGTTGATGCTAGGACTAGAGCATCTTGAATAAGATGGCCTACAGGTGAGAAACAACTCTAACAGTTGCTCAAAGATTTCATGATAATCTGAGAGTCACCCTCAAAGACTACATTGGCAATACAAACCTTCGGGTAGAATGTAAGGGCTGTTCTAGTAGCTAGTGCTTCAGACTCTTCACAAAATGGGGTAGAGGAAAAGTTTGAGACATAGTTGCCGTGACTAATCCATGATCATTCCTTCATGTACTGTATTTTGTCCGGCTCTATTTTAGCCATAAATTAAAAGGATTTTATGATTTTGATAGTTATACCTCATTTTTGTTAATTTCCATAAATTGTTACGAGGATAAATAAATACAATTAAGCTTAAATTGAAATCTAACCGTGAGATTAGATTAATTCTGGAGCTATGTTTAAGATCATGAAATTCCCTTTAATTCGACTAGTCATCGCCAACAATCAAGCTTGAAATTGAATGAAATATCACTTAATTAAGGAAAATATTAGATTTGCATTTTAATTGTGAAAAATAGTACATAATTTTCTATGGAATGTATGCTAAATTTTAGCATGATTTTCAAGAAAAATTAGTACTAAACGAGTAATGCTACAGACACAAACTATTTTACAATATTTTTACAAATTGCTAATGTGGCAAATTCTTACTAGTTCTAATATGAGTACATTACTAATATCATATTTTTACTTGCAATAATTATTTGGAAAATATTAAAGTCACATTAGCAATTTATAAAAATATTGTAAAATACTTTACTATTTATAGTATTACTCGTACTAAATATAGCATTTAGGTCTCTTTTATTGAGAATGTCATTATGGTTTGAATATCAAATTGATTAAAGAATTTAACTGTTTTTTTTTTTTGGACAAAAAAAAAAAAAGAATTTAACTGCTTTCCGTAAATTAGGTATTTGTTTTTATTTAGGTCCACTTATAATTGGTCATATATATATATATATATATATATATTTGATCTTATACTTGGTCATATTTGGCCCTACATGTAGTTTATCTAGAGATCAAGCTTCCTTAACTGCACTTGGTCATATTCGGCCCTACATGTAGTTTATTTAGAGATCAAGTTTCCTTAACTGCGCTGCAGGTTCTAATTTGTTAGACAGGTGAACTAAATCCTGTCCCAATCACTAAATAAACTTGATCTCTAAATCCCATAACAATTAAAGCATGTCCCAAATGCTAGAAAAATCCCATTTCCTCATACATGTGGTGTGATATCATTCTTATCTATTCTCAAAAAACCCTAGGGATCCTCCATATATAAACTCTTTTTCTCCTTCAAAAAACCCAAGGGATCCCTTCCCCCACAACAATTAGCAGCCTCTTGGGAGGCACAAACCCAAAGGATTCTTCCTGTGTCCAACGGCTGGTCTTAACTCTCAACCTTACCCAAAAACCCCAGCCAAACCAACACAGAACATCCTCCTCCCTAGACTCTACCCGAAACCCATTACAGCAGTTATAACCAGCCCCTCCAAAGTTACAAAAACAGTGCAAAGAACACAAAAAGCTCCCACATTTCCTTCATAAATCAGAAGCCACAACCATACCACCCCTCAAAAACACCAAAACATCAACCAATCTACCCTCCTAAAACAGAACCAAAACCATATATATCATCATTCTTTTGCCCTTTTTTTTTACAAAAACAAGACAACCCTCAAAATAAAGCCAAAAATCCCAGAAAACCCTACTGTTTAGCTTCATAATCAAAACCAAAAACCACATAAAAATCCCTCCTTTCTCCATTTACCCAGGACTCCAACTCACAACAGCAGTCACGACTAAGGCCACAACATAAGCATCAATCAAGACAAAGAAAGGAGAAGCTAGAATGAAGCAGATCAGAGACAATACCAGCAGAAAACAAAGAAGATTCGTAATAAGCCTCTTACTTTTTAATTATATGCATTTCTTTTCCCCTTTTGGATTTGAACACTAACTCTACTCTGTGTCTATTACCAGGACAAAAGAGAATGGAAAAGCAGAACAGCCAAAGGGGAAGCAGAGACTGAAAAATGGGTAGCATCTGTCACCTATTTCATTTTCATGTTATGCTAAAAAATCTTTTTTTTATCTGTAGAATTACATGCTCACATGTTATATTAGCTCAATCATTCTCATGTAAACACACACGGCTATACAAATTCAGCTTCACAAACACACACACAGTCATAGCAGTACCCAAAACTCTCTCTCTCAAACCCCAGAAAAAAAAACATGAAATTTTCACAAACCAAAGAAAATCAAAGACACACACCCACACAGATCAAACACAAACACCATTCGGCCATACCCAGGAAAAAAAATCCCCCTTTTTCGAACCCAAACCCAAAAAGATCCCCACCTTTCAAAACCAAACACAAAGGAGAGCTCAAGTGATGAGGTTAATCAATGTTTGTTTTAGAAAAGGATTAGGGTTTGATTAAAGGGATAATTACAATTCACCCACACGTGGTATGACTTGTTTACGGTGGATTAAAACTTTACACTTTGTCCAATTGAATTTCAATCCGCTACCCATCTTTGTTAAAATCAGGGGTAAAAATGTATTATATCTTCACTTTTATGTGTCTCTCCTCTAAAAACAAAGAATAACAGAAAAAACTCAAACAAACAAGATCAAAAAGAGGGGTTTTGTAGTTTGGGTTCAAGAACACACTTCCTCTTGGTATGAACAGTCTTGAGCTAATCAATCCAAATAAAATTTTCATATTCGCACAAATCCTAAAAAACATTTACAAAAATCCTACACTTGAAAGTGCTCTACTCTAATTTCACAAAAATCTATTCACAAAAATCATACTCAGCTTCACCTTGGTTCTCTCTCAAATCTCAAACCAAAACCAAAGCAAACCCCTCTTCAAAACCCAGACCCACCACACCTAGCAACACAAACACAGACCCACTACACCCACGGCAAAGAAAATAAGATAGCAGAGAGAGAGACAGATTTAGATCAAGCCCGAGATACTTTTGAGCGTAGCTTACAAGGAAAATAAAGCTTCAGCCCATTCGGCCTCACCCAGCCAGGCCCAATCCGAAATTACTAGAAGCCCAATGTACTCACACCCTCAATCAAAGATCCTTTCAGCCCACATTCAAACTTCAAATCCAAGAACAAAAGAACTTCGGCCCACTTTCCTATTCCCATTCCACCACAAAGGCCCAACCTGCGACTTCCCAAATTATATTTTAGACCCCCCAATTTCTCAAAATTACAATTTAACCCACAACTTTTCCAAAATACCTTTCCAATCCCTCATCTTTTCAACTACATTTTGCTTTCTAAAATAAATTGTTTTATTTTACTTATTTGGATTTATATTTTATGTTAAAAATCTATTTGTGCTTACTTTTAAATAACAATTTAAACATAATTACATATATTGTCTAATTGGGTGTCTAGAAGGGTTTGTCCTAGTTGAGTTAGACTTAGTTTTTGCATTGTGAGACCCATAAAATGATGCAACATTGCAACTTGTGGATATAACATGGGTTTTGTTTGTTATTTGTTTGCTAAATAATATTGCATGTCTTATTAATCAATCTCAATAATTGCTAAATAATGGCAGCAATTGCTATATTATTTAGTAAACAAAATTCTAAATAATACAGCGTGCCTTATTAATCAATGTCAGCAATTGCTAATAACGGCATCAATTGCTATATTATTTATCAAACAAAATCTCATCATGGCTTGTTCACAAGTTGCATCATGCACTTGTGGGCACACTATGGGTTTTGTTTCTGAAATAATATAGCGTGCCTTATTAATCAATGTTAACAAGTGTTAAATAATGGCAACAATTGCTATATTATTTAGTAAACAAAATCTCAATGTTATGAATACCATTTCGATTTGTCTATTAGAACAGAATATTTTGGTACCAGCTTATTTTGACGTACCGTTTTAGATTGTTTTGGAATTACCACTTTATATATATATATATATATATAGGATTTTACTAATGTGTGCTCTAAAAGAACACAATAGTATACTATTTTTGGAAAAATTTTATCGGGAATTGAAAAAGTTTTGATCGCCTTTTCGATTCTCGATAAAATTTTTCCAAAAATGGTATACTATTGTGTGCTGTTAGGACACACATTAATCGGATCCATATATATATACACACATACACACACGTATAATTAATAAAAAAATGTTATTACTCATTGCTATTCTTAAGCCAAATTTTATAAATGTAATATCATGATTTAATGAATGTAATATAGTGTTTTAAAATAAATACTATTATAATAATAAAGTGATTAGATTGATTTTTTTAAAGTGATTAAGCCACTCATTTTTAGAAACATTTTCTCCGGAATTAAAAAAGTATTGACAGTGCAATACTTTTTCAATTTCCGAGAAAATGTTTCCCAAAATGGATGGATTAATGTGTCTTAATGGCACACATTAACTAACCCCTGTTTTAAAATTCAAATTTGAGTATTTTTGTAAATAAACAAACATGGATATTTAAGGCTCGTTCGGTTTAGAAATAACTCAGTTTTCAAAACTCATAACCAAAACTAGTAACTCTTAATTCGAACCTCACATTCACTCAAAAACTGCAAAAATACTTTTTTGGTTTAAAGACTCAATCACATATCTCATTCTAATAACTCAACTTTTTGCCAAAACTATGGACCCAACCCACTGAAAATCAGTTTTTAGTTTTTGAAAACACTCAAATGTTGTTTCAGAATCCCATTACCCAAACTCAAATTTTTGAGGTTTGAGTGATGGAAACAAGTACTCAAAACCAAGCCAAACACAAGATTTTTTGTGGGACCCACGCGTTTTGGAAACTCAATGATGAAAACTGAGTAATTATCACTCAAAATCAGTGTGATCCAAACAGGCTCTTATAAACTAGGAACCTTCTAGGAAGTAGGGGTGTCAATTCGGGTTAGCGTGTCAGGTTCGTGTCGTGTCGAAGTAGGGGTATTCGACTAAATGGCTCAACCCTAACCCAACCCATTTAATAATCGTGTCAGGATCCTTCAACCCTAACCCGACCTGTTAATAAGGCGGGTTGACCTAACCCAACCCATTTGACACGCTTAGTAAACGAGTCGTGTTGGATTGACACGAATGTAACACAATCCATTTCAACATGCATAATATTAAATATAACATCCATCTAGATATTATTTTTTTTACATCCCAAAAAGCAGTGTATACACTTCAAGTCTTCAACTCATATTCAAAATAATATAGTTCAACAAAAATATAACATTCATCTAGAAATAAGTTATTTACACTCTAAAAGAAATGCATACACTTCAACCCAAATACAAAATAACAAAGTTTAACAAAAATAAAAATAACATAGTTCAACAAAAATATAATATTCTTGGAACTTGCCAAATGCTAAGTATCAATATTGAAAGAATTTGAGCAAACAGTAGACTAATTCTAACTATGACCATGATTATCATCCATAAATTCTTTGTTGATGTCCAAATTCATAACATTTTCCACAAGCTCATCCAATTTCATTTGTGTAAGTTCTATGCCAAAAAAAAAAAAAAAAAAAATTAGTAGTTCTAGAGTCTATAAAGTTTCAATTTCCAATTATATCTTTTGTAAATTTTTGTAATTACTTACTTTTCTTTTTAAATTTAAAATATATGTTAGATATAAAAGGTATTTGACAAATCTAAAATAAAATAAATATTTATTTGTTATACTAGTTAAACAGGTTGTGTTAAGTGGGTCATTTCGAGTTGACACAAATAAATTGACGTGTCAAACGTGTCTATTGCGTGTTACGCGGGTTGACCCGTTTATGACCCGTTTCTTATCGTGTTGCTTTTGGGTCGACCCGTTTATGACCCAAACCCATTAAGGCCCAACCCTAATCCGAAAAAACCTGTGTCGTGTTCGCGGGTTGGGTTGAACATTGACACCCCTACTAGGAAGCCCCCTTTTCACCTAACCCCACTCCATCACCCACGTGCAATTTCTTATACATTATCCTCCATTCTTTCTTCTTCATTTCATATTCCCATCAATTACTTACAAAAGTTCTTCTTGGAAGGTTTCAGAGACCCAAACTAGAAGTTTAAATGTAGGATTGAAGAAGAATGTTTTAAACGCAACTAAAATTTGAGCTTCCTTCACAACTGCTCTAACTTTCTATTCTCTTTTTCTTCCTTTTTTTTTTTTTTTTTTCCCCCTAATCATTTGGTAGCTTTGTAGCAGATATGATTTGAACTTCTTTAGGCGATCAGTGCTAGGTGGAAACATGCTCTGTTGATGGTTTTTTTTTTTTTTTTAATTTTTTTAATTTTTAATTTTTTTTAATTTCTTTTATTTATATATATATGTATTTTATTTTTGGCTAAAAACTACTACCGACCGAAATGACCCGAAACTGGTCGGAATTGGACCTGATGTAGAATGGGTGGTATTACCATTTTGGATTGCATATCGTAATGAAATATTCTGGCCAGAATGGAACGAGTTTAATAACATTGCAAAATCTCATGGCTTGTTCACAGCTTGCATGATGCTAAGGAGATCTCACAATTGCAAAAGTTGAGTCTAATTAACCTAAGGCAACTTTTCTATGCATCTATTTAGCCCATACCTGAAATTACTAATTAGTCTTTAATTATTATTTTGAAAAAACTATCAAAAAGTAAGCACAAATAGAATTTTCACATAAAATATAAATCCATGTAAATACTACAAATATTCAACTATTTTTTTATACCTAAATATTCATATATACAATTATAAATGAATATATAAATAATATTTGAAAATACCTAACTATCTGTTTATAAATTTTTAGAAAGAAAATTATAGACAAATTCATAAATATTAGTGCTACTCAACATTGAATAGAAATATATATATATATATATATATATATAAACTCAAAATCATTAATTACTACAATAATATTGTGGAGAAATGAAAAAAAATTTAAATTAAAAAAAAAAATTTCAAACACTTGCAAATATGACTACCATAATGTGGTTACTTTAAGATCTTTGCAGACTAGCAGTCAGGTAAAGATGTTGGAAGGGAGTAAATGGTTTAGGGTGTGTTTAGATAACGCTTATTTTGATGAAAATCGAAAACACGGTAGCAAAATAATTTTTAAATATGTAAATAGTGTTATGAGATCCATTTTTAATGAAAATTTTGTTAAAAAAAGATGTTTGTGGATTCTGTGAATGGTGCACGGGACTCACTGGAATCTCTCAAAAGTTGCTAAAACGTGATTCTCAAAAAAAAAAAGGGGTGGGTAATTGCAGTTAACCCACTTGTAGGAAGCCTAAGGATAAGGAATAAGATAATCGGGTTAGGGAAGTTTAAGGGAGTTAATAAAAGTCCATAGGTATGCAGAATTAGAAAACGGGCCAAGGATGCTCAAGGAAAGTAAATGAGCTAAGGATGCTCAAGAAAAAAGAAATAAAACAAAAGAGCCCACAAGCAATGAAATGGGTCAGGAAAAGTCCAAAGTAACATTAGTATAAAACCAATGATCATATTGAGTTATTGAAAGAAGAATAGGTAGCAGGCCTGAAGAAACCTAGCAAGCACGAGTCAAATAACATCACGACAAGAACAACAAAGTAGTATGACAGAAAATGGCAGTAGGATTACGAAAGGAGCAAAGAATAGGCTGAAGGAAGAAAAGTCCATACTCAAACAAGGTCCAGCCCTTGAAAGAAGCAAGCTGTAAGGAATGAGCAATAAGAAAGCAGTTCACGCCATAAAGGGTCAAGGGTGAGCGGTTGAATGCGTAGACGAGCCTCCAAACCACGACAAACGTGTAAGCAACGGACAGGTTTTGGACATGCACAGAAGTGGAGCAAGCGCAAGGCCCAGACATCACCAGCCTGTATCTAGCCAATACAGGAAGTGGCGGGTCATGGGTTAGAGGTAAGAGAGGGGAAAGCTTATTCTGGGATTCCCGCTCATTTTTTTTTTTTTTTGAAATGTCCTATTGGAATGACATATCACCTAAAAAAAGTAAGAATGAGCTAAAACTACTAAGTGCATGCCATGAGAGATAGGAAGAAGAAAACACTTAAACCGTGGCGAATAAGAATGCCATGGTGAGCAAGCAAACAAAATAATCTTTTTTGTTTGGTAATGGGGAGTGGCGCAGCCAGCATAGGTAAGTGGTGGTGGTTGGACAATTGACAAAGTAGTGATAGTCAGCAAAGACACCAAAACCAGATAAAGGTGGTTAAAGGCTAAAATGGTAAAAGCCAGTCACGGTAGACAGTATATAAAGGACCCTTGCTGTGCACTAGGGGGATCATCATTACGGCAATAGTAACCACTAGGAGAGAATCACAACATTGCTAGATAGGTAAGCACTGAGAAAAGAAAAGAGGGAAGAAAAATTAGAAATAACAAAAATAGAGAGCATAAAATGGCAGGCATGCACCATTAGGCTAATCTATTCTCTCCCTTTAAAGGCCTACTCTCTATCAAAGGCTCGTTTCCCTCAAAGTGATTAATTTCTACGGTAGGATCTTCCTGGGAAATTATTCACATTGAGGAAATGGTTCACTCCTTGGTCTTCGTCCTGTAACATAACTTAGCATGGCAGATTGATCTTTTCCTTCTTTGATAACTCATTTCTTCTCTACTTACTTCCGCCATTTCATTTGCGAGGTGTTTCTTGTCGCTATGGTCTTCATTTTAATTAAGGATCCTTTATTTAGAGTGCGTTTGGGAAGCGCGTTTTGCGCTTCCCAGACGCACGTTTGCGTTTTTGTAACTTTTTTTTTTTTTTCAAAGGTCGGAACTTTTGACTTTTCCCCCCTTGAACAGTGTGTTCGTGTACTGTTCACAGACCCACAAACATCACTTTTCAGCAATTTTTTCATTAAAAATGGGTCCCACGGTACTATTCACACATTTAAAAATTATTTTGTTACAATGTTTTTCAGTTTTCAGTTTCAATTTTCAGTTTTCAGCTCTATCCAAACAGACCCTTATTCTGTCCAATGTCAAACGTGCTTTCTTTTATTATTATTACATTTTCTTACCATAACTCTTCTATAGCAGCTCTGCCTGTTATGGGCATGTGACCAAAGTTTTGGCAAACGGGGCATAGTTTGCGCACAAGTCGGATCAAGGTGGGTTACAATTGGACTAGTCTTAACTCTTTTATCTAGAACACTTTGGCCCAGTACAGCAGGAGTCAGTCCAGTCCAACATCTTAAAAAGGCCCACCACAACCATTAAATCATAGCCTCACCAAACTACCACCTCCAACACAACTACCGCTATTAGCCACCACCCAAAACCCCATATCGAGAAGCAAAAACAAAGAAACAAGAAAAATGAAATTGTGAGATCAGCTAAGCAGTAGAGCAACTTGATTGTCTAGATCGATTGAGATCAAAGCAATGAAGAGTGGTGGATTCAAATTTTCTGGGGTTAATGCATTTGTGGGTTTGAATTTTTTGGGTTGGTTTAAATTTCCTTATGGCTAATGGGTTCAAATTTTTTAGGTTTAATGGATTTGCGAGTGTAATGGCTTTCTAGGTTGGTTTAGTTTTTCCTATTGTGAGTTTTTAGGATTCGACATATTTGTTCTATCTATGGCTTCAAAAGAAGATGGAGAATCTTCTGGGTTCCTTCCAATAAAAAAAAAATGGGTTCCTTTTTTTTTTTTTTTTCCTTGCTATTTGGGTTCTTTTTTGTTGGTAGTATATACATCAAGAGGGAACCAATTATTGTGTTGATTGAACAAGATTTGGGTCACGATATGGGATTTAGGTTTGAAGATTTGATTTCTAAGATGGTGAGAGAGAAGTCATTCCTCAATATGTTGCTTCTAATTCTGTTTCTATTGTAGCTTATATAGTAAAGGGGATTTTTTAATGGAAAAGTCAGATGTGGGTAACGGGTGTCTAACGGAGGTTACCTCGGGTGGGTTAAGTGATAACTTTTAAACCATGGGTAAGCACTTTTAAAACGAACCAAACCACAAGTGGGCAAAGTGCAATTTCCTCAAAAATAACAAAAAAGGCCAAAGTGCAAACACTAGTAAGAAATCAATTGTACCCAAACGGGGGTACTCAGAGGAGTAGGGAATATTTGTGTCGCTTGCACATAGGGAGTAAATTGGATATTTTTGGAAGGTTTTAGTCGTACCTAGTATTAGCCCAAATTTCAAGCGCATTTTTGTATTTTATTTTATATTTTATTTGTCAAGGGGGACAATTAAACTTACATAAATATCCTATAAATATCCCATTTCTACACTACCAATATTCTAAGTTTTCTCAATCAATAAAACTTTCATTTACTCTTTTAAAAATGAAAATAAAAGGTTTTTGCTAATACAACTGATCTTTGTCAAACCGTCGAACCTAATTACATGAATAATTTTCCCTCAAGTCTTGTTTTATATTTAATCTTGACAAGCAGTACCCTTCAATTTATTTATTTATTTTTTATTTTTTAAACTTGTGAAATACTGCAAGTTTGATAACTTGTATGGCTTGGACTTCTCCTCAAGTTGAATCTGTAATTAGGCTATGGCTCCCAAACCTAAGAAAATCCTCCTATCCAATTTTTATTTTTATTTGACGCTAAATTACAAAATACACAATGTTCTTGTCTTGGATTAAATTTAGTCATGTAATTTCACTTTTATTTAATTCAACCTTTGAAGTATCAACTTTATTCATTAAGTCCTCCCGTTTCCATTTGAATTGTGGCGACAGTGGCCCCAAAACGACCTCATTGTTTGGTCTTACATTTTATATATATATATATATATATATATCTCTATCTCCAAAGACTTTTTCCAGCCGTTTCTCCACTCAACCCATTTTCTTCTTTTTATTGCTTTTTTGAGCTAATGGCAGTTAGGTGTGTCCTGTGTGATTCTGATGCATCTCTCTTTTTGAGAAGAGCTATTATAGATTTGTGGGGCTTCCAAGCCCTGTATATTAAAGAGAATCCAATAACTCAAGATAAGTTGCATTTGCTCTTCTAATGTGTATAATGCAGTTTTAAATGTTGCAATATCTTGGAGTTTATAACTTAATCAATATCCATCAGGCACTTTTGGTGTGGTGGTCACTTTACAAGTATAAGTGCTGGTGGGGTGTAGAGGGCAAGAGCTAAGATTCGAGTCTCCAAAAGGGAGTTCACACACATATACACTTAAATTGGGTTAAAGTGAAATTTCTATCTTGTTAAAAAAATAAAAAAATAAAAAAAAATAAATAAATAAAAAAAACCTAATGAACCACTTTATGGGAATGGCATTGGCATTGTTTTGTGGTAGGTTTCCCTCAACCGTGGCTTGCCCCAAATGAGCTCTTCAATACTTAATAATCCCTAACTTGTGTACAATTCTGGCCACTAGAAATTAGAATCTAAGATCTGGTTCTGATCAAACCCCTGTACTAATTTTCCACAAGTTCATAAATTTCTCTTTTTGTTTCTCTTTGAAATTGGAAAATCTTATTTGGGTTCAAGGAAAATGTAAGCAAAGAGAGCGTTGGTTATTGCCTCTGTGACATTTGTTTGGTAATTGACAATTTGTATCTATTAGTGTTCATTGATTTTTGCCATTTTATATTTTAATTGACAATAGCATATATTTAAATATATATATTTATTTATCTTTATTAATTAGTTGCATTTTTTAAATTAAAAATATTCAAAGAAAAGCAAAACACCGTAGTTTTCAAATACTTTATGCCAATTCCCCTAACAAAACTAGAGGATGCAAGTTATAATTTTTTCTCTTTTTTATTTATGTATAATTCTTTTATTTTATTTTATGATTGTAAAAAATGTTGGGGGTAATTTGCAAGAGTAGTATTATTGTTAGCAACTATTTTTTTAGTTGGCATGTTTTGGAAACATTTTAACGAACTAGCATCTCGAGCATTAAAGGGTCGAGATCAGTGACAAAAATTGAGTCCTTCAAACTCAAGTTCAAATTTGATGTGGAAGAAAAAAGCCACATGGAAATTGAGGTTGTAAAGACTTGAGTTCCATAGAGATGAGAAGAAGAACGAAGAAGGAAACCCAACAGAACAAAGAATATAAACCCAGAGCAAAGAAGAAGAAACCTAGAACATCACAAACCCACAAGGAATTTTTTTCCAAAAAAAAAAAAAAACCCAACCTTAATAATGAAGTTGTGGACTGATTTGGCCTGGGATTGTTTAGTCGTTGCCCAAATTGATCGAAAATCAAACGACAAGGGCCTCGAATAAATGGGTCCCAAAACGAAGAAGAAGCCCAATAGAAGAAGAACAGAATGAAGATGAAGACAAAGAAAAAATCTTAGGAAAATGAAGAAACCTAGAACGAAGGAACACGGTATTTCTTATTGAAGGTAGAGACTCGAGCTCCACGTGGATTTTTTTCTTCCGCCTTAGATTGGAAATCAAGTTTTATAGACTCGAGTTGCACACTGAACTCGAGTTTCAAAGACTTGAGATGCTAGTTTGTTTTGCAAACTTGACAACTAACTAAAATATTTCAAAATTAATGATAAATGCAAAAGAAATTCAAAATGTTGGTTAACAGGGAGAAGGAGAAAAGACAAAAGTACCTACGTCCCATGAAGGTTATCAAAGTGGTGCACATAGCAAGCCCCATGAAGGTTAAGACTAGTGCCTCAAAGTTCAGGGACCTTGTTCAGGAGCTTACTGGTCAAGACTCAGACACAGCAAGGTATATGGAGGTTAATGGTGGTGATAATCAAGGTTCATTTACCTTTTCTGACCAACAATTGGGGGTTGATATTAATGATGGGGTGTCTAATAAGTTGCCTTTGTCAAATTCCTGTGGTGAGTTTTTGCCTTACTCAGAGTCTTATTTCAAGCCATTTAATGAACGTCTTCAGTTTGATGTGCTTGGAAGCTTGGGTCCAATCTAAAAATGTTGTATAAGCTTTATTTTTAGTTTTAAGGTATGAGTTTAATTACACTTGTGTATGTAACAAATCATATTAATTTTAATACTAATATTTAAGATTTTAGCTCAGCCTAGTGTTTGATGACTTGCTCTTCTCTTTGGTGATAGATTAATTGAGGATGTGTTTTGAAAATTTGAAGCAGTTCATATAACTGGCCAGAAATAACCTCCTCAAAATAAAAAAATAAAATAAAAAATAAAAGAAAGAAATATTTCATAAAAAACCCACAAAAAAAGAAAAAAAGAAAAAAAAAAGAAACAGAAAACAAAATATACCTAGGCAGTTTTTTCTTTGTTTGTTATGGTTTTGGGAGAAGAGATGGCTGTTCTAAAGTGGTTTCAAAACGAGGTAACAGTTCAACAAATGATTCACTTTTTTTTTCTTTTTGACAGGAGATAGTAGAGGAGTTTATAATATTCAAGGTTTTTCTGGTATTGAGTGTTACAATTGATAATCTATAACTAGTATCTTGAATGATCTTAAATCTTATTTTCATTCTCAAAAAAAAAAAAATCTTAAAGCTTAACTGTGAATTATCTTATTTGAACGATCTTAAAGCTTATTTATGCCTGTTGTTTAGCACTGTTTCTTCTCTGCCTTTAGCTTCTATTCTTCAACTTTTTCTTGCTTATCATTCTGATAAGAAATGAAAGAATTCCATCCCTTCGAGACACGCTTGCAGAAAGGTCCTTGCCAAACAATCGTGACTAAATTGCAGTTGAGATATCAACATTAAAGAAAGGAATGTCCGCTACTTCCATTGCTAGAATTCTCTGAACACAAATGTAGTTCAAAAGTTTAGCTGATAAGCAAAAAAGATTCAAAGAAATTATTAACTCACTCGTTCATAAATGAAAAGTAAACATTAAGAAGTTCATAAACAGAAACTCAAGCTAGAACACACACATGCATGCGTGCACACAACAAATAATCACAGGTTACAAAAATGAAAAATCTTATTGTAGAGATTAGGATTTGAACTGTTTTTTTGTTGAAGTAGTAAACTTTTGAAGAAATTTTCAGATAAATTGTGTATATAAAGTCGTAAACTTTCAAGAAAAAACTGTAAAAACAAAAAATTTGTTCAACAAATTACCATTCAAATTAAAATAAATAAATAAAGTAGCTCAGCAACAATAGATTCAAACCCGAGATCAAAGTTAAGAATAAAAAATAAATTACCTTAGCAATGGAGAGAGAGTGCTAGGAACCTAGCCAAGTTTCAGAGCACTGTCCAGATCGCGCCACCTTACCGCCCAAATCACGCCGCCTATTATTCTTACTTTAAATAATATTTTTTCCTCCTATTATTATTGTTCCTAAGGAAATTGGTTTTTAATTTGGAAGTTACATTTGCCCAATTGTGCCAATGCTTATGTAAAAACATTATTAAGATATTTGGCATTATTTCAAAACCGATGGAAGATGCACATAAATGTATTATGAAGATAATGGATTATTTGTTTTGTTTTTATTAACTTATAGGTCTTAATTGTTGTAGTTTAACTTATTTTTCAGAATAGAGAGAACATATTAACCGACACTTCAAACACCAACCCCATACCTATACTTGAAGTATAGCATCAACTATAGTTAAGTGTAGGGGTGTCCATGGGTTGGTCCAGGTCGGGTTTATGCCCAACCTGCAACTGACTCGCTTACATCGGGTGGCCGATCTAACGACCCACCACCACCAACCGTCGACGACCTTGAGTCGAGTTGGATCAGTCTCTAGTGGACGACGGTCGGGTCAGTCGGCCTCGGTACTGAGGTAAACCATGGAATCTTTGCTGGATTGAAGCTCAAAACCACCGCACAAGCCCAGATTTCAGAGAAAATCACAAGATCTAAGCAAAAATTGAAGCACAAAGCACTATATCAAGCCTAAATTTGAGCAAAAGCACCACATCAAGCAAGAATCGAAGTAAAAATCAAGCCCAGATCTGAGCAAAATCGAAGCAAAAGCACCACATCAAGCTGGATCTAAGTAAAAATCGAGCAAAATCTTCATCTCCCCGCCGGATCTAAGCAAGAAAACCAAGATCTTCACTGAATCTAACCAAAAACTACCAAACTTCTCACCAGAATATCGATGAATTTGAACGGATTTGGGTAAAACCGACGTTCTTTCTTCGCTTTTGTCGGTCGGATCGGATATATCGGGTTTTGAGGAAGAAAACCCGCCTTTCGACCCGCCTAAATCAGTTTTTGGTGGCGGAGACTCGTCTTTGTCCATCACCGGCGTTGGGTTGGTTGGTTATCGGGGCGGCCCGGGCTGTTTAGGCGAGTGGGTCGGTTTCCGGGTTCTGATGGACACCCCTAGTTAAGTGATTATTTTGTAAAATAGTAATATTTGATTGATCGCAATTTTGTATATTCCATTTACTATAGAAGTTCCCAAGGAATTCATTAGAGGAATGTTTCCAATAAAAATTGTTTGTTCTTGCATATCTATACCGTTTTTCCAAATTAATCCCGCGGATACATATAATTCAGAAGAATATGTGAGCGATTCATATACAACATCTCTTTCCTTTATCACCGGTTCTACCAATTGATATGTTTTCACAAATAATTGAAATTCAATTTCTTGATTTATATCTTCCATTTTTAGAAACTTATAAAGTTATTCTGTTAAGCCCTGATCAATGAACCTACGAAACCCTTTAAATTGCATTTGATTAAACCCAGGTATTGTATACATTCCCTCATTTCTACCCCCAAGCATTTTAATTTCCTTTTTTCTATATATATATATATATATATATATATATATATAAACCATTCATTGTTTGCTCATCCTTCATCGAATCATATGGATTGATCTAGCAATGATCTAATTTTGTAAAATAGTAATTTTATTAACTGGAGTGACTATTTTTTTTTACTAAAGACAAGATGAGCCATGTTGATTTCAAAACAAAAAGTGTCATGGTGATGTTTTTATGAAGTGTTTTCTTAAGAATGGCCTAAAATCATTAGCCAGATAGCCATTTAGCATTACCTTACCTATATTTGAAGTATAGCATCAACCTTACCTATACTTGAAGTATAACATGTGTATTTGGTGCTTCTCGCCCGGAAGGTTAACGCCAACGTCAACAATTGAGGGGCCCATTGCCTTTACTCACTCTCACTCACATGTATTACCCTTACTCACAAATCTCCCGAAGCTCACTCATGAACTCTCAATCATGAAGCTTAGATCTCACTTGGAAGGGGTTAGAGCTATGGCCTCTTTGGTGAAGAAAATGATGATGGTTTGGAGGAGGTATGTTAAGATTAGGGTTAGTATTGAGATGCAGAAATTGGATGAATCTCTCTTGGAGATGCAAAGGATGAGTAAGAGAATTAGGCTCTTGAGAGCCCAGAAGCACAAAGAATTTCTTCGCATGGCAATGTCAAAGATTTTTACCCATCAAACTGGGAATTATCTGATGAGTAAAAAAGGAAATCTTTCTTGCCATTGATGTTAAAATTTCTTCAAATTCTTCATCGAGAATCGTGATGGATAGGCTGAAAGTATTGGAAGGCCACCTTTCCATTTGCAATATCTAAAATTTGTAATGCCGCCTTACTACTGGGAGAAGTTCATTTATATGTTGAATCATTCTATTGGACAGAAGACACACCCCCTACTCCAGAATGAAGATGGTGGTAAAAATGATTAGATGTGCACATTCGCAAGATGAGGCTTCTCTTTTTGAGTTAAATGGATGATTTTGGGTTGATGAACTGGCATTCATCTTCTCTTTTTTGAGGTAAAGATGAACTAGTGTTCAATCTTTTTTTTTTTTGGGGTTAAATGAATGTTAAGGATAGAGATAATCTGCAGATTCGCAAGAATGAATGTTAAGAACAAAAATGTTTCTTTTATTGAGAAAAAAGAATTTTTTTAGTCAAGATCTTCATTTTTTGTAAGTCATCTCTTACTTGAAGAGAATTGGTATGTCTACCAATTATCATAAGTTTTTTTTTTTTTTTTGGTCATCTTAAAATAAGGCTCCTAAAAGAAAATGAAGTAAAAAATATGTTATATTTTCATAAGACCTCTATATCTATTTGCATTTTATGCACTTGGCTAACAATGGGAAATATATAAGTTTAGTCATTTTAGGAAACTAGTCATTTATCGCAATTCTACGTTATTAAAATCGATATGTTTATGTTGGGTGATGGTCACAAGACTTTTTTTTTTTTTTTGGGTTTTTGGTGGGAAAGGATGAATGCAGTTGTAAACAGTCGTTATGTACACCATAATATGGACAAGATATTCAAGCATAGTTTTTTTTTTTTTTTTTTTTCTAAGTTGTTTGCAAATGACACCTGCTCCATAGTGATTATTGTTTATCATTAGGCCAAGACACTAATTGATTTTTGACATATGTAGAGTTCAAACCAAATTTCTTATTTGATTATAAGAAATTTTATCAGTTGAGTTAACTGAAAACTATTTGTTAAGTAATCATACATATTTTTAAAAATTGGATTGTTCAATTATTAGACTCAATCTTTTTGTCTCCTTAATTGTTTGAATTCTAGGTGGGTTCTAATTAGCTTCATTGGTAAAGTTTAATGACAATTGTAAGATAAAAAAAATTGAGAGCTTATTATGAGATGATATTAATCTATTGAGGATTGATTAATGATCATTATTAGTAAAACTAGTAGCAAACCCACGCGATGCGTGGGAATAAATAATTATTTTGTATTGTAATATAATGCATAATTTTTCTCTAAATTTTTTTAAAGATAATTTGCTCTCCCTTAAAATTAAAAAATTTCTATTCGGTTCAATTAAGTCTACTTCAGTCCAATTTGGTCCACTCGATCAATTTAGGTCCCCCTTTAGCCTTAAATTGATTCTTTTTTTAGGTTTTCTTTTCAATTTTAGCTCAAAAATTCATTTTTTTCCCCTCAATTTTATGGTTGAAAAGTATGAAATTTTATTATATTTGGGCTACAATCTTTATTTTGAGCTAAAAAATATAAATAAAATACTAAAATAAACATTAGAAATTAGAAATATGAACCCTACAAATGAAATAAAAATGATAAATATTCAAAAGTCTTAGTTGGTCTACATTGGTTCTATTTAGTCAATTCTGTCCTATTCGGTCCTCTATAGTCAATTTCATTTACTAAAGTTCTATTCTGTCCAATTCGGTCCATTTGGTATTTTTCAATCCACTTCGGTCCATTCAATCAACATTAGCCCTATTTTGTCCACTTCGGTCCTATTTGGTCGATTTTGTCCACTTTGACCCTATTCGGTCCATTCTATCTGCTTTGGTTCTATTTGGCTCTATCCGATCCAAATTGGTCCTATTCGGTTCATTCTATCCACTTTGATCCACTTCAACCCTATACAATCCACTTTGGTCCTATTTGATCTATTTTGTCCACTTTGGTTCTATGCAGTCCATTCTATCCACTCCAATTCTATTTTATCCACATTAGGTTATTTGGTCCACTTCGGTTCAATCTATCCACTTCGATCCAATATGGTTCTGCTCAATTCATTTGGTCTTATTCGTTCCACCTTGTTCCTATTTGGTCTTATTCTGTCCATTTAGTTCACTTTGTTCTATTTGATCCAATTCGGTCCATTCGAATGACTTCGGTTCATTTTGGTTCACTTCGATCTATTTTTGTGCACTTACATAATGAGAAAAGACATGTTTGAGTTGAAAGCACCTTAGCTAAATCCAAATTTATATATATATATATATATATATATATATCTCGAACTCGTAATATCTAAAATCTTAAGCACAACATTTATTGTTGTTAAACTTTTGTTAAGCCACATTTATGTAGCATTTTAGTCCACTTTGGTATTACTAAATTTAAGTGAAAGTCTTTCTAAATATAAAAGCTATGAATATACAAATATAATCTTTAGGTTAATTATTCATTTGTTTTAACATTGTTACTTTTAAATGAATGGCATGAGGTTGATTATACATTTAAGCAAAATTCATAACTTATACTAAATATGTATAATTTATTCTCTAAATTTTATTTGAGAGAGAGAGTACTTGTGATTGGGAACTAAAAAATTCAACACCAAAATGTATAAACCCAAAATAGAGTTTTAAAAATCACAAAGATTCATCAATATAAGGTAGAGTTGAAAGAAAGAATAAAAAATAAATAAAACAACCACTTTTCAAGAGAGAATGTGAAATATAATAATGAGAAATTTATAGAAAATAATATAAGAAGAAAAAAAGTGAAAATAAAAAATAGAGCAATAAACACCAAATTATCCAAGTCATATTATGTAATAAAATAACATTATATTTGTAGGGTCACAATTTGGGGCCCAAGCCCAAAATGTATAGAGTTTTGGTTCAATGAGCTCAATACAATGAATTTGTAAAGAATGAGTCAAAGAACTAGATCTTAATGAGTTGGACAACGGCTAGAATTGAATTGCATGGCATTCAAACACAAGCCAATGATGCTAATATCAATAAACTTCTAGTGTGAGGAGGTTAAATTTGGATATAATGATCACTCTAGAATATCAGAATGATTTTGATTGCTTTTCTATTTTTTTTTCTCTCCCTCTTTTGATCCCCATCTCATGGAAGATCTCTCGCATTATATAGCTTCTTTTGGATCATTTTGATCCTACACTTGTTGATCATCTGAGTCCCTACTTGAGTACCCGTCCCATCAGACACCCCTTTCAGCCTTCTGTGAGTTGTGGTAACCAAGGCAGCACTGTTCAGAGGTCTTCTCCACATAAATGCGGCCAGAAAAGTAGCTGCAATGCATTTAATGCGATGGTAGCAGCTTTTCCTTAGATATTTTGAGTTTTTTTCCTTCTCGTATGTTCATGAGGCACATTTTTATCGTTAGAGCCTTTTGGAGTGTCACTTTAATTACTAGAATACACGCTTGGACTACATTCGTCATATTCGAGGAGGTATTCCTCCTCGGATCTCCTTCCATTCATCCCCCGCTTCTGAGACTTTAGCTGGGAGACCCTTAATAACTACTCATTCCTCCTTGGATTTGTCTATGTCCTCGGATAAGGCCCAAGGCCCAATACGCTACTTTGGACCCTAGTCCCTACAATATTCTTATATACAATCTTTATAATGCAATATGATAAAATAAATGTAATAGAAAATAATAAAAAAGATAACAACTTAAAAACACAAAACTTAATCACATTAACCCAAAGTAGAGTTTCAAATAATGCAAAAATTCATCAACATGAAGTAGAGATACATGAAAAATATATTTAAAAAACCCCCCCAAAAATGAAAAAAAAAAATGAGAGAGAAATAATCTTTTGTGTGTGAAAAAAATTATGAATAGAATGGAAAAGAGAATTGTAAATTTATAGTAAGAGGAGGGGAATAAGAAAAGCAAAAAATCAAGGAAGATAAAGGGATGGAGGAGATGTGATATTAAGGTAGATAATAGTGGAGAGATGAAAAGGTAAAGTGGATGGAAAAAATTAGAGAGAGTATAACAATAAGTTGGGAAATTAATAAGAAAAAAAATAAAAATAAGAGAGAGAATGTTGAAAATTGGTGGATGATGTGGCTTAACGAGAGTGTAATAGTAATAAATACTATGCTTCACCTTTCATGCATATTGCATGGGTTCGAGCACGCCCATCAGCACTTTGTGGGTGCCCTATCCATTTGTGCCTTAGGGCGAGTTAAGTGTTGTTATGGTAACTCCCAAGCAACGTAGCCGCACGAGTTCCCCCCCCCCCCCCCCCAAAGCTCTTTTTTTTTTACTAAAAAAAAAACGAAAAAAAATGGGTTGATAATATGGTCGTTGATGTGACTCAACAAGAACCTAACAACAATAAATACTAAGTTTCAACTTATATATATATATATATATATATATCATTTCTTGCAAGCTATATTTTTCCTTATTAAATTCAACATTTATGATTTGTAAAAGAAAAGTGTTATGTCCATAATATTTTTACAACAAATCATAGATGGTAAATTATTATTGGTTCTAATTTGAACTAATCACTTAAATTATTTTTTTACTCACCAATAATAGCCAATAACAACCTACCATAGCATTTCTTGATCGATTTGGATACTCAAGTCATAAGAGTATGTGAAATGATTGATTTTAATCTCATGGCCCAATAAGTGACCAACAACAAAAATTACCAATAACAAAACTATTAAAAACATTAAGCTCAATTAACCAATTATACTCAAAACAAATAACTTGTCCCTTTTAAAAAAAATTTGCTTAGGATTATCGGTTGTTGTTTGAAATCACATTTTTGCTTAGGATTATCGGTTGTTGTCATTGAGGATTCTCAATTGTTCTTTCTCTTCTTTAATTTTATCGGGAAACAAACAAAGATGGGGAGGGTATTTTTCATCTTTAACTGTAAGTGGTATATAGTCTAGCTCAACAAGTGAATTCAAAAGTCAATGTGGTGCACACGAAAGCAAATTTTGTCATACTTATCACCAAAACATATGGCAGAGGGTTTTTATGGGAGTCAATCTTGGGTTTCAAATTTCAATAGTTTAAGGTAATAAATGTAATTAGGCTGAAAGATTAAGGAACAAAACGTAATTTGCCCAAATTTAATTAACAATGAGACTTAATCTGGGGCTTCGTACGTGACCAATATCCTAATTGAATCATGAAGTTTTAGATGGCTCCAGCTTGAAATTTGAATATAAATCAATTTGGCCCATCTTGTGTTCATTTTAATAGTTTTGAATTGATGCCTCATTGCCTTGTAAGGTTTATGTCTTGCTGTGCTTTGGGCTTTACCAAGTAGAATGTTTAGCCCAATTTTTCTTTAGTTACTCTTATCCAGGCTTTGTCGGGTTGTTGGACTTGGCTTTATTGTTTATATATGTTTCAATTTCAACCCTTCTCATCATATTGGGCTGCCTGGCCTGCTGTCTTTTCAGCTGAGCTGCATAGCTAGCCCATCAGTGTTGTTTCTTCGATATGTTGGGCTTCTTAACCTCATGGACTTCTTCGATACTTCTCCTAAGAGCATCCACAGTAGATACTTCTTCTAAGAGCATCCACAGTAGTAGATCTATAATTTTAGCTATTTAGCAACACCAAAACTTACTTTATCTATTTTACCTACACACATATTGCAACAGTGAATCTATTTTAGCTCTCAACAGAATAAAATAATATAAACATCACACTAAAATAATATATCTACTACAATAAAATAATATATCCACTCAAAAAAAAAATACATACTACTACTACAAAAAAAAAAAAAAAAAAAAATCACAAATGGCACAATCAACAACCACTACCAAAGAACAACCAACCAACAACTACACAAACAGCACAATCCACTTTTCCACTGCCAAAGAACAACCACCCACCAACTACACAAACCCAGACCACCATCAAACCCACCATCTAAGCTTGATCGAGAGAGAGAAGACTAGCCATCGCCATCACCATCGCTGTCGCCAATCACGCCATCTCCGACCCACTATTTATCTTATGCTCCAAATTAGCCATCGCCAACTCACTAACCCATGCTATCGCCGACCCACTAACTCACGCCATCCACGAAACCCACCGACCCATGCCATCGTCGTTCACACCATCCACGAAACCCACCGACCCAATCGCCGATCACACCATCCACGAAACCCACTGACCCACGCCATCCACGAAACCCACCGACCCAATTGTTGATCACACCATTCACGAAACCCACCGACCCATGCCATCGCCGATCAGCGAAAAGAAGAGAGAAAAGATAGCGAAGAGGTAGAGAAGGAAGAGAGAGGCTGAGACGAAAAGGAAGAGAAGGCAGAGAGAGAGAGAGAAAAAAAAAGAATATTTTAATGGAAAAGGGGGAGAGAAGTTAAATATATATATATATATATATATATATATATATTTATATAGTTTTGTGTTACAGTGCACATCTATAGATAGATGTGCACTGTAGCTGAACATCTAAATTTTTTACTTATGCCTCTATTGTTGCAGCGTGAATTTTGTGATAGCTATTTAGCACCACTGCTGTGAGTGCTCTAAGCTAAGTAGCTAACCTACTCTTCACTAGTTAAAGAGTCAGATATCTTGAATTCTTGATAATGGAGCTGACAAAATTTTAGGGTCAAACTTTTTCATAAATTATTGAGTTTATGAGTTGTAATTAGTGGAAATAAAAATCGTGGTTGTGACTTATGTGAAAATAATGTAAAATTTAGTATTTTCAAATCATGATTTTTCATCTCTGTAAATGCATAAAGTTATAAAAATAAGTTGTGATTTCATAGAATAAGTTATGAAAATAAGTTACAAATCACAACTTTTATATATATATATATATATATATATATATATAGATATGATAGAGTTAATCTATGGATAAATCGCATGGTGAATGAATAGGATAAAGCTTCTACATTTTGCAATAGAGATAACAAAAGAGGACTTATGGTAGAAGTCAACATAAGTATATATTGGTGACGTGGACATTACATGTTAATCTTGAAA
This sequence comes from Quercus lobata, assembly GCF_001633185.2. NCBI lineage: Eukaryota > Viridiplantae > Streptophyta > Magnoliopsida > Fagales > Fagaceae > Quercus > Quercus lobata. Next base: position 17,781,851 of record NC_044907.1, on the reverse strand, counting down.
ATTATATAAAGTGCAAATAATTATAGTTTAGCGTGAAAATTGTGAGTGAATATATACATAAAATGGAGAAAGAAGTGTTATTTGAGTTAGGATTAGGTAGTTCAAGTGCTCTCATATAATGGTTGGATATTACGAATACCCTTAGGATAATTGTTAATAAACCATAATAAAAAAAATTTGACATCACTTTCATAAGAAATATAAAAAGTTATCAATAATATTTATTTTTTTATCATTCTTTTAATCAAATGTTTCTAAAAATAGTTCCTAAAATTGGTTAATAACATTTCCCTTAAAAAAAATAGACCGCCAATTAACAAATTGTGCTGAATTTGTACAGAAATTGATTTTTTTAGAACAATTTGTATGGAAATTCTAAAGTTAGGGCATTTATTGTGTCACTACTTTGCAAAACTGACAATAATGAATATCTCAGTCAGCCAATCTGCTGTTTCCATCATCACATGCAACTGATTGAAGTTTTGATTCAGTCATGAAAAATAATTCAGCTTTAAATTTATCTACCAAGAGAACACCTTGGCTTACAACAATGAACTTGGCAATGTAACAACAATCTAAACTTTCCAATCGCAAGTAGGACAATTACCTTCTGGCTTCTGGGCACAAAATTCATTATCGAAACTGCAACACTCCAGGAATTCAAAAAATGAAAAAGGTAGTGTCTGAAAGAAGATAGGCTTAAAAATTAACCATACAAAAGTGCTTTTAGGGGGGAATATATATGATAATACTACTGCTTCTTGTACTGCTTGATCTCTTTCACTATGCCATCTGCCAGTGCATCAACATCATTGTTTTTCCCAAAGAATTTTACAAATTGCATGTTTGGGCTCATCAAGTACCTGCACAAGATTTCCATAGATATCATCATATTTGATTCAATGAGGATTGTTTAACAGGAACATTTATTAACAGACATTAAGTACATTAACAGTAATATAAGCCAATATCATAGATTAATTAATATGCTGATAATGATGAAGTTGATTAGGTATAAAAAAAAGAGGTATGGCATAAGAGAGCAAAAAAAGATTATACATACATGACTATAGAGTGATCGACAAGATAATCAGAATCTTCCTCTGCTGTCTTCATATAATAAACTCGATATGCACGAGCAACACTCCGTACCTCATCCGAGGTACCAGTTAACCCAATTAACTTTGGATGGAACTCTGGATAGGTAAATTGCAGAATTAAACTTCATAGTAAAAATAAGCAACTAGATCTACATAGTGCATTTAAGCAGTGTACTACATCTTAAGAATCACCTTTGACATATTCGCGTACTTGCTCAACAGTATCTCTCTCTGGATCAACAGAGATGAAAACAGGTACAATTTCAATCCCTGCTTTTTCCTCTGCAAGCATTAAAGTAAGAAACTTAGAATACAATGATCATCAATCCACCACCATGCAACCACAGCTTTTGCCATAATTATTAATCCTAGACCAGATATTGACATGGTCAAGATTCCAGGTGACCTAATCACTGTTCTTGACCAGTAGGAAGACTAAATTATACATAATATCTAGTACAACATAATACTAAACAAAAACAAAAACCAAAGGTTAGTCCTAAATTTTTTGAGTTTGGCTATGGATCCTCAACAAATTCGTTAGAGTCAGCCCAATGTATTGATTGTATTCATTGGTGCCATAAGAATTAATATTGCACATGGCTCACCCAAAAAGGCATGTAATGCACGATTGGAATCTTCCCATGAAATATATTCAGCCCAATGTCAAATCCCCCCCCCTCCCCCCCAATTTACAAGAATTCAATTTATAAGCATAATGGCAAATACTAGTATGGTCCATTGCATGCACTGGATCAGCCTAGGCCAGGCATCAATTCAACAATCTGACTGGCCTGGCCAGTGATGGTGTGGTTACCATCATTGAGACAATGCATAGTCCGCAAACGGAATCAGGGTAAATTTCTGAGTACCAGCTTTTGTTCCATTCAAAATGAATCCTATAATAACCTCATACCAAAAACATCAAAGACAAAAATTATGGAAAGAGTATTTGTTGTTGTTGTTGTTGGTTTTTGTGTGTGTGTGTGTTATACAAATCACATATCAAACAAGACCTTCACTTCACCCCCATTCTAAACCTGATTGCCATCTCAAAGTCACGGTGTTACAAATGTCCACTAGTATTATGTTAGAAAGTAAGGACTTCTATAAGGTTATGGACACCAGACAACATCGTAGAATAAGTCCATACGCAGAGAAAAAATGCTACCAATCACCAAGAAAATTAACTTCAGATATATCATAATATATTCAAATGCAAGAATTGTTCTTATTGTGTTATATCAGAATCAGAGCAACTAAGAGAATGTCAACATGACACGTGTTGCAGGATCAGATGGTATAAAGAAAATTTTTCACTAGCAAACTATAGATCCACCTGCTGTCCATCGAATGAACACCAGCAACTTACTTATTTTATCCACTGCAGTAGCTAACTTCTGCAGCTCGTCTGGACAGATATCAGGGCAGTGAGTGAAACCAAAATATATCAACGTCCATTTCCCCAAAAAGTCTCTATCAGTTACCTTCTTCCCATCATGGTTGATAAGATTGAATGGACCTCCAATCGCTGCTTTTCCAGCAGAAGGTCCCTGTTTCACAGCCTTTGAAGCATTGTTAATTTCTGCAGCAATATGAATTCAACAAATTCATTAAAAAAAAAAAAAAAAGAGAGAGAGAGAAAAGAAAAGAAAATGTTAGCATATTATACATAAGAGGACAAGCATTTACAGTGCTGTAAATCAAGAACCAGACCACCAAACAGGCTGTTCATGAATCCAAATAACTCTGTACAATCAGCTAATGTAATTAAAATTACAATTAATATTAGGTGGTTTACATTCTTTCTTCTCCCTCTACTAAGAGTGAACATATTATTGAAAAGGAACAAGAGATAAAAGTCATATAAACATTAAAACATGTATATAGATATATAAAATATTCAATAAGTTGAGCAAAACTGCATCACAATTCAAATGCCCCAACTATATAAACTGGCTAGGACATGAGGTCCAAAGGGCTTGGCATGACTGGGTGAAGTTTTCAGGCCTTTATTTTTGTTTTGGCTTTTTTCAGGAATTCAATGGGCATACATGTACATAGTACCTGAGATATTAAATGGCATATAAGCTTGATCACAAGCAATTGACCTGGCCATCTAAAATTGCAGCCAAAAGCCACTAGGTCATGCTCCAAAATAAATTTCTGAGTAGTGTACACTTCATCATATGTATTACTTTACATTTAGAACTCAAACTATATCATTTTCCATGCATCAAGAGACACACCAAATAAACACACCGCAAAAACCCTATACACCAAATATATATATAATGGCATATAAATATAGTTTCACCAGCATTTGTATATGGGCATAAGTGTCAGTTTTCAATTGTAAACACTTTAATGTACAAAAAAAAATGCAAAGAATATTGACAAAAATTAGTCTTTTATATCTTGAACCCTGGACTCAGGTCCTTACTTTTGCATCAATGTAGTGGACCCCACCCAGCAATCATCCCTGCCCCTCTCAAATGTGTCAAACACTAAAACTTGAGCATACCAAGCACAACCAGAAAATTGGTTGCCCTTGAGTGCATTTTGGTTGAATTAACAAACTCTAGTAATCCATCTTAAAGACAAAATATTACCGAAGTCTATGCTCCAAGTGATAGCAATCATAAAAAGCATACAAAACACACAATGATCCAAGAGTGAATGTTAATTAAACAACACTTTCTTTTCATTGGTCATTTACAAACATTCCTAGTAAGTATTGAGCTTATAGCGCCACTTTTTACCCCATACTTATAGGGGAGGAAGTGTTATATGAGCTAGAGCTCATTGGCTCAATTAGCCTTGAAAATTGATGACTATGCAATTAATAAAAACTCACAGCTTCAAAATCAATTCCTAGAATACTTTGTATTCCCCCAATTAACACCGTCCTCCATTAAATGCCAGTCAAAGAATACTTATGATTGTGCTACATTATGCATGATGGATCACATAACATATTTGCTTGAAAGAGGGAGACAAATAATTAGCCTCATAAACCATTTTGACACACATCCTGATGACTATCGTGAGTTACCATGTAAGCCTTTCAAGTCACAGTGGAACGTGACTTGAAAGAATCAAGCATAGGATCTCAAACAAAGAATCAAGAACAGTAACGAACGAGATGCCAACTCACAAGACCAATTCCAAAGGCAAAACTAACAACCATATATCCCCACTCACGAGATAATTCTACCCTCACAACTAATATATACCCAACTCACCATAGTAATCTACCTTCAATATGTTGTTTCTTCTCCCTGTCATAGTAGAAAAGCACTCCTGCTCCCGTAGCAACGAGCAAAAGAAAACTCAACCACGAAATGGGCTGTAGAAGGAGATTTGATCATCAATCATCTCAAACTAAAATTGATTTCACTAATATTAACATCAATTCGAAAAACAAAAAACAAAATGGCATTATATGGAGCAATGAAAAATATAATACCCCTCCACGAACGGCTCTTCCACCATCACTGCTCTTATTTGATTCCCCAGACTTTTCCCCCTCGCCCGAATTAGCATCTCCTTGATTTTCAGGATTAACAGTAGCTGTAGAAGTACTAAACAGACATCTCTGATACATTGCAAATGACTGAATTCCAATTCCTAGAGGCAAAGCCTGAAATACAAAGTTACATATAATATTTTAAAAATCTGACAATTGGACTGTACATCTTCATTGCTCTTAACACGAGCGTCAAAGTTTTGCATTAATCGGATGTTATTTACTATTTGATCCACAAACTCGTGTTTATTCAAACAAAAATGAAAAATGAAATGTAACTATTTGATAATGAGATAGTAAATAATGCAATCTAACAGTTAGATTCATTAAAATACTAATGAAATAAAGTGGAAAATGTGTAAAATCTCATGTTTTGTGTTTGGATGCTGAGAAACTACAGGAAAAGCATGTTTCGATGTTTTTCGCAGAAGGCGAAGCGGAGAATCAACGGTGATTGTTAAACGGAAACGATGAACTCAGAGAAATTTGAGAAGAAAACGAACCGGTTGAAGAAGAGGAAGAGTTCGGTCGGGGATAGGTGGCGAAGGCATCGGCGATCGGCATTGAGCGAGACGGCTATTGAGGAAGCGGAGTTTATTGACGTTTCTGGAGATGATGGACGCCATGGATGATAGCTTGAAGAAGTTCCAAACAGTCAAAAACCCACAAAAAACCCTTCCTTTGTTTTTCTTGTTAGGGGTTCTCGCTTGGGGATTGGTCGATGATGAGACCCGATATGATCTGATGGATCTCGATTCTAGGCCATGCGCTATGGGCCTGATTTTGGGCTCACTGTGGCTTTGGACTCAGCCACCCTTTTTTTTTTTTTTTTTTAAATAAACTGAAACTGAAATTTTTTTACAAAGTTAATTAAGGGTCCGTTTGGATACAGCTGAAAACTGAAAATTGAAACTGAAAACTGAAAAACACTGTAGCAAAATAATTTTTAAATGTGTGAATAGTATCGTGGGACCCATTTTTAATGAAAAAGTTGCTGAAAAGTGAAATTTGTGGGTCCGTGAACAGTACACGATGTGCTGTGATTGGTCCAAAAAAATTTGAAAAGTCAAAGTTTGCGGCTACTGTTCATTGAACAGTGCATAAACAGTAGCCGCAACACCCAAAACGCGTGAAAAAAAAAAGCAGACAAAACGCAAATGCAGTTTTTTTTCAGCCGAATCCAAACGCTCTCTAAATAGTACAATAGGATCTATGAATAATATCAAAAAATGTAATGAGATTTATTAATAATATAAAAAAGAAGCGAAAAACTTAAATAAACTGAAGCAAATAAGCAAATCCAAAACACACTCTTAAGAGGCCTTTAAAAAAGAAAAAAAAAAAGATCCAAAAAAAAAAAAAGATGATAAATTCCATTAACTTATTTGAGCTAATGCTAACCACTAACCAGGTCTAAGATATTCAAAACTGACTAATTTGGTCTTTAAACGAACTTGGTTCCTAAAATAGAAAAGAAAAAAAGACTAATAGGCTAAATAGTGTTTAAGATTTAAATTGGTTTTAAGAACCAAATTTATCAATTTTGAAATATATTGGACTTGATAGGCATTAGCCCAAATTTAATAGAATTTACTAAATAAATAAATAAATATTATTTAATTTTTGTCTTGATTAATATTTGACAATATCCTCATTATCATTTCATTTTTTTGTTGTTAGAGGGGGAAATCATGCAAGCCCAAGATGGGGCACCCTAGCCCAATGAACCGAGCCCAAGACTATGAATTGATCATCAAGCATTATGTCGAGCTAAATGCGGCTCACCTAATCAGTGGCCCAAATATAGCTCATTGGTTACGTTGAGCTTATACCATTAATGACCAAATCCCTGATTTACAACAATCTATACCAAAACAATAGGTAGATCAGCATAAAGATTAGAAACCATACTCCTCCACCTAGATTAGGGCCTCTACTAAAGGCCACTCACCTTCACAGCCCGCATTACTTATAGCAGACAGAGGGCAATGGCCCCCACTAAATTTTTTTTTTTTTAAATTATTATTATATATATGTGTATTAATTTTAGCAATTTTGTTCTATAAAATTACATTTTATTTTCCTTTAACAATATCATTGATTCTTTTAAGAGTAATGCTATACTCACAAACTTTTTTATAACATTTTTACAAACATTTTTGGTAGCAAATTCTTATTAGTTCATATATGAGCACACCATTTACATCATTTTTTTACTTACCAGTAACCACTTATTACATAAATAATTTATTAAAAAAACTTGTAGCTCTAGTATTTTCCTCATTTTAGTGACCATAAAAAAATTTATAGATCTAAAATAAAATATACAAGCCAAAAAAAAATAGCTCAACAACAAAAATTACCAATAAAACTAAAAACAAAATTAAGCTCAATTAATTAATTTTATCCAAAATAAATAACCTTGCCCTTAAAAAAAATTCTAAACAAAAATAATTTTGTTCTTACCTTAAAAAAAAAAAAAAAATCTCAACAGCTAAATAGCATAATTAAAGGTTGAAATTACTGAATACAGCCAATTGTAAAATCGTCTCTCCTAACTCAAAGTTCTGGCTCCGTCCCTGATGACGGACCTATCATGATTAGTATTTAAGTGTAATACCACAAGGTCTTTCATTACAAATTTACAATCATGGATATGATGCCCTTACTCCTTAGGCAATAATCCCTTAAATATTTAAATGGGATAAAGTGCTTTTGGGTTGTATGTTTTATCAATTTACGATATTGCCAAAAGGATAAAAAATAAATAAAAAATAAAAAACCCTTTCAAAATTGCACAAGCAGGTAAAGTAACATTTACTTTTTATTATTATTTTATTTTGTCTGAATGTAAGGCAACATTAACTTGAAACTGTTTTCTACAGTATTAGCCATTTTGTCTATATAAACAAATAAAAAACATAGTATTCAATTTAAATAAATACTTTTCATTAACTATTGCTAAGACCCGTTTTTCCAGGCCCAGTTCAGGTGGCACAACATAAATTGTAAAACCAAATAGTGTCGGGCCCTTTATTCTTTGAACACGTTTGGATTGCATCTACAGAGGAGCGTCTTGCATTTGGCATTTGTATATCCGTGGGATCCACGCAAACAGTAGCTTCCAAAAATGCCAAGACTGAACTGAAATGCATAGCTTATTTTTCCTTCAACACACCGTTTCAATTAAAAAATCCTCCACGAATGTACACTTCTCCCACATTTCTTGGAGACACCTATTGCTATTAGTTGAACAATGTGTTTTGTGGTATTACTTATCACCCACAAAACAATGGCAGAGGATCACAAATGCTGGTGCGTTGGATTATCCTCTTCTCCAACGGCTGATTCTGATTTTGAGAAGACTGATATGCCAGAGATGGAATCAATGCATGTGAATGCAAAATACTCTTTTGAAATGAATTTCACCTACCCACCACACTCCAAACAACCATCAAAACAGAGGAGTAAGCAGAAAAAACAAACCCAACCTCTGTTCTTCCTTCACTCGAGCTCACCTTTTCTCCGCTTGGACGTCGTTGCTGCCACTGTGGGTCTCTGCATTCACGGGTAAGTTGTGTTTAACTTCTCATACTCTTTGATCTATTGGTGTGTGGTTATATTGTTTTCCATGAGGTTTTAATCTGTGGTTTTGCGTTCAATGTTTATGTGTGGTTTTTGTGTTCAACGATTGTGTGTGGTTGTTTGTGTGAGAGAGAAAGACACAATCACAAACCAACGGCCTCCACAGGTGAAACCAACGGCCCTGCCATAGAAACACAAACACACAGTTTAATAACTAAATATATTCAGTTAAATATCAAACACCATCACAATTCATAAACTCAAAAACTCATTTACCCAGAAATTAAACAAATGGGTTAGCAAGTGAAATTGGAAGAGGCGTGAAATGGCTTTATGGGAAGAGAGGTGTTAGGCTGGGAGAGGAGTGAAATTGGAAAAGGGTGAAATGGGTTTATGGGAAGAGAGGTGTCATGGGTGGGAGGGGTGAAATTGGGAAAAAGGGTGAAATGAGTTTATGGAAGGAAGAGTACACTAGAGGGAACCTGATCTTCGCTAGTGTTGGACTGGGTTGTCTTCCTCATGGATTTCTCTTCTGAGCTTTTTGCTAGCGTTGGATCGATGTAGGTCTTCCTCGTGGATTTCTCTGGTGGGCGTGAAACTCTCTTCTCAAAGACACAGGCGTTAGCTAGGGTGGGTGAGGAGTGAATAGAAGAAAAAAAAAAAGAGTAAAAATGCGACCCTTAAATACTTTCAGTTGAGCTACAGTACTCGGATCCAAAAATAATCAATTGGCATTTTTCACTTATTTGTTATAATGTTTTCAGTTTTGAACAAAATCAGCGGTATCCAAACGGACCATTTGTCTCTTTTTCTTCATGTAGGATGTAGTTCAAGCCCATATAGAAAATCCATTGGAAATATTTAGGGTCCGTTTAGATACCGCTAATTTTGATGAAAACTGAAAGTATTGTAGTAAATAAGTGAAAAGCGCTAACTGATTATTTTTTGGGTTCGAGTACTGTAGCTTAGTTGAAAGAATTTAAGGATCGCATTTTTACTTCTTTTTTTTTTTTTTTTCACTCCTCATCCACCCTAGCTAACACCTGTGTCTTTGAGAAGAGAGTTCCATGCCCACTATAGAAATCCACGAGGGAGACCTACATCGGTCCAACGCCGGCAAAGAGCTCAGGAGAGAAATTCACGAGGAAGACAACCCAGTCCAACGTCGGCGAAGATCGGTTTCCCTCTGGTGTACTCTTCCTTCCATAAACCCATTTCACCCTCTTCCCCAATTTCACTCCTCTCTCACCCATGACACCTCTCTTCTCATAAACCCATTTCACCCTCTTCCAATTTCACTCCTCTCCCAGCCTAACACCTCTCTTCCCATAAACCCATTTCACGCCTCTTCCAATTTCACTTGCTAACCCATTTGTTTAATTTTGGGGTAAATGGGTTTTTAAGTTTGTGAATTGTGATGGTGTTTGATATTTAACTGAATATGTTTAGTTATTAAATTGTGTGTTTGTGTTTGTGTTTCTATGGCAGGGCTGTTGGTTTCAGTTGCAGAGGTTGTTGGTTTGTGATGGTGTCTCTCTCTCTCACACAAACAACCACACACAAACATTAAACACAAAAACCACACACAAACATTGAGCACAAAACCATAGATTGAAGCCTCATAGAAAACAATATAACCATACACCAACAGATCAGAGAGTATGAGAAGTTAAACACAACTTACCTGTGAATGCAGAGTCCCACAATGGCGGCAACGACACCTCAAGTGGAGAGAAGGTGAGCTCGAGTGAAGGAAGAACAGAGGTTGGGTTTGTTTTTTCCGCTTACTCCTCTGTTTTGATGGTTGTTTGGAGTGTGGTGGGTAGGTGAAATTCATTTTAGAAGAGTACTTTGCATTCATGTGCATTGATTCCATCTCTGGCACATAAGTCTTCTCAAAATCAGAATGAGCTCAGAAGAGGAATTAGCCGTTGGAGAAGAGGAGAATCCAATGCACCAACATTTGTGATCCTTTGCCATTGTTTCATGGGTGATGAGTAATACCACAAAACGCACCGTTCAGCTAATAGTTGTCTCCAACAGACGTGGGAGATGTGTACATGCGTGGAGGATTTTTTAATTGAAACGATGTGTTGAAAGAAAAATAAGCTACACATTTCAGTTCTAATCTTGGCATTTTTGGAAGCTACTGTTTGTGTGGGTCCCACAGATATACAAATGCTAGACGCAAGCCGCTCCTCTGTAGAAGCAATCCAAACGCGTACTTAGAGGACTATGATATGGAAGACAAAAGACGGATCTAGATCTGGATTTGGATTCTAGGCCCTGGGTTGTGGACCTGAAGTTGGGCTCACTATGGTTTTGGACTCAGCCACGCCCTATGCCTAACTTTTTTATTTTTTAAATAAAAAAAAAATCTAATATTAATACCTGGCTTGGCAATTCTTTGGGTTTGATTACAAAAGAGCATTTTTGTCTATCCTCATCATTATTTCATTTCTATGTTGTTAGAGCATTAACATTAGGGTGTAAACCCCTAAATTGCTATTTTAAACCATCAAACCACCACACAAGCAATACCAAGATTGTTATTTATACAAAAAATTTGCAACCCAATTACATTAAGCTGTTACTTTTAAAAAATATTGGCCATAGTTTGTAAACTTAAATTTCTTCATTTTATTCCCTTCTGATTTTATACGCCTTGTCAGATACTTGTACTTATATTTGTTTGGAGCACAGAGAGAAGATAAAGCAAATCTTTCTCTACTTAAAGTATTTACTGCTTCTTGTGAAGCAATTATATGGGCGAAAATGGCCTACTACCACTATTTAGCAAAAAAATTAGCAATCTACCACTACTTTAGAAATATGTAGGGATCTACCACCTTTTTGAAACTCGAGTTTGTGAAACTTGAGTTTGTCGTGAAACTCGAGTTTGTCGTGAAACTCGAGTCTTAAAAACTCGAGTTCTTTGAAAAAATATGCTTTATGGAACTTGAGTACTATAAAAAATTCGATTTTGCTAAATTTGAGTACCCAAAAAGTGGTAGATCCTTTTATATTTTCGAAATAATGATAAATTGCAATATAATTTGCAAAAAGATGCAATTTAGTTATTTCCACCATATGGGCTCTTTTAACGTCTTTTTTTCTTCAGGTAGGATCTAGCTATAAAGCGCACATAGAAAATCCATTTGAAATATTTATAGGAGCATGATATGGAAGACAAAAGATGGTTTCTAACTTCAACAATGGCCCAAGAGAAAAGTTGCAACGTGGGCTTAGAACACTTGCAACACCTTTGGGCTTGGAGCACTTGTGTTTGGTAGATGAGTATAGCGTTGTTCTCTCTCCCACTCTCATAACATTGATTCAAACGTACCCATTTTGTTGTGAGTTGTAGATTAAGATGTGATTATTGATGAGTTTTGCGTAAATTCTTTATTGGCGGGCTTATTGTTTTTGTGTAAACTTCTACTATGACTTCTAGCAATAACTAACTATTAGTGTTGATGTGAGTAGTGAACTATTTTTTTTTATTTTTTAATTTTTAGAATAAAATTTTCAAATATCATTAATCAAAAGTGACTGAATCAGCCAGTATAATTTGGTGAATGTCTGGTGATACATCTTCCATTCAGACAGTTAAACTAAGTTTCTTAATAGCCCATCTTGCCAATGCATGAACGACATTATTCCCTTGATAATGTACATGAGTAAAACTAAAGAAATCAAAAGAGTGTAGTAAACTTTGGACATCATGAATGAGGTGACCATGCAACGCCAAGGTGAAAAAAAAAAACCCAATAATAATCATTATCAAAAACAATTTCAATGGATGATTTTATTATTATTATATTTGTTATAAGAAAAGGATACAAGTGCATCAAAATTAATAAAAACATCTACAAATTAATAAATCAAACAGAATGTATTCATTAGGCAAAAAACTTGTTTTAACAGTTAGAAACTACATTTTTACAAAGTACATCTTTCTAAATTATTTTTTCTACTTATATTTTTTTTTAACAACCCAATTGTGAAGCTAAAAATCAAACTGTACCAAACATGCACTGAATCCAATTAAAAAAAGAAGAGGGTTTGGATGAGTAAGAAACAACATTAGAGAATACTCTTTCCTTTTTGATTGTCTAGGATGACCTTAAACAAATAATAAAACATTCAATTCAATAGAATAATAATAATTTTGTTAAATTTGAAAGAGATTGCCAAAAATCTTATATAAAAGTTTAGTGATATATATGGTCTAATTTATACTCTATGATTATTTAGGATGACTCTAAACAACAATAATAGAACATTCAATCAAAAGAAGTTTCCAAGGCAACAACATTGTCTAATCTCCTTTTACAATATTACAAAAAAGTTGACAATCATCCAATCAAGAAGTTACTCGTAATTCATGTCAAAAAGAAACATGACTTTAGAATAGAATCTTTTTACACAACACCCCATTGAAGTTAGTCCATATGGACGGCTTAGATTGAAAAAAAGGCCCTCTTTCCTCTTGCCAAATATAGCCCATACACAACACCTAACCCCTTTAACACTTCCAAAACCGAAAACCCATTACAAAACACAAACTAAAAAGTGTTTTTTTTGTTTAAAAAAAAAAAAAAAAGAAGCACTTGAGCCTAAAGAAACGGGTTTGTGAGTTGTAAAACAATGTGGAAACCCATTACGAAGCCGAACTAAACTATAGCCCACTTTTTAGAAACCGAAAGAAAAGGCAAAGAAAGTAAGAAAGAAAACCCAACCAAAAAAAAAAAAACCCAAGACAACAAAAGTAGAAAAAACAAAAACAAATCACCTTACAATCTATCTACTGATCTCTACTCTTACTTCTTTTATTCTACAATCTACCCTCATTTCTCTCTCTAAAACCCTCTTCACTTTCTCTCTCTAGATTTATTTCTTTATCAGCTCAACTGATCCAACTCCCCTTTCATTTCTCTCCTTATTTCATTTATGGATCTACCACTTCTACCTCTCTCTTAAGATCTTCTAAGCTCAAATAATTTACACACACACACACACATATATATATACAAGCTCTCTCTCTCTCTCTCTCTCGTTTATTGTAGCTCCATTTTTTTTTCAATTGATAGAAATGAAGGTACCGTGCTGCTCGGTGTGCCAAACGCGGTACAACGAGGAGGAGAGAGTCCCGCTATTGCTCCAATGCGGACACGGCTTCTGCAAGGAGTGTCTGTCCAAGATGTTCCTGGCGTGTCCTGACACGACGCTCCCGTGTCCGCGGTGTCGACACGTGTCCGTCGTTGGAAACTCCGTTCAGGCACTAAAGAAGAACTTCGCCGTCTTGGCTCTCCTCAGCTCCTCCGGTCCGATTCCGTCTTCGGCGGCGAATTTGGACTGCGACTACACCGACGACGAGGACGAGGACGGCGACGGCGACGACGACGGCGATGACGTGGAGTACCACCGACGGTGTAGCCGGGGGTCGCTGGCGTCGAGCTCGTCGGCGGCGGCTGCTGGCGGCGGGTGTGGGCCGGTGATTGAGGTCGGGGTGCACCAGGACTTGAGATTGGTGCGGCGGATAGGAGAGAGTAGGCGGGCCGGGGTGGAAATGTGGGCGGCGGTGATTGGCAGCGGGGGAGGGCGGTGTCGGCACCGCGTGGCGGCGAAGAAGGTGGTGGTGCCGGAGGAGACGGATGTGGATTGGGTGCTGGGGCAGCTGGAGAACCTGCGGCGCGCCTCCATGTGGTGTAGAAATGTGTGCACTTTTCATGGGGCAATGAGGATGGAAAGGAGCTTGTGTCTTGTGATGGACAAGTGTTGCGGTTCGGTTCAGTCCGAGATGCAGCGGAACGAGGGAAGGCTTACATTGGAGCAAATCCTAAGGTTTTGTGTTTCTGTTTTTTTTGGTTGGTTGTTTTAAGTTTTTGTTAGAGAAAAAAAAAGGTTTTGTATAATTTGCTTAGTGGGGTTTTATGAAAAAAAATTTGGCTCAAAATGGTGAATTGGTGGATTGAATTCTTGTGGGTTAGTGAACAATTTGGATTTAGGGACTAAAAGATTGAATTTTGATGTTGGATTAGTCAGGCAAGTGATTGCACATTGGAAATTTCAGTGCATTTGCTTTTATGGGTACAGAAAATTGTGTAGTTATATTGCAATTAGTGTAATGTGTATACACGAGTTAATCCAGATGGGTGTGGTTGTGTTTGATATCGGGTTGGCTTCTTTTTTAATATATATATATATATATTTTTTTTTTTTGTTATCTATAAAAAAAAAAAGCTTGTAATTGCAAAAGTGAGTATGAACACCAAAAGGAAAAAGGATTTCTGTGTTTGCTGACAACATGATTCAGTGTGTGTTTGTTTGACTGTGTAAAACACTTATCTAGTGTTTGATTGGGATCTGTGACAAGTGTGGGTTACAAAGTTTTTCTTATAGATATTGCTAAATTATATGGTGTATGTTGGAGTATTTTATGAATATGTGTAATGTAAAGATACTGAGTCGAATGATGCATGCATCAATGTACAAAGTGTGAATTGTGATGTATCAAATAGAGAATTTGACCTCAACACTACAGCAAACTCTCTCTATTAGTCTTAGTTGCTGCTCAATGCAAATGCTGTGACCAATTAGGAAACAAGGTCCCAACCCACCAAATTTAGAAGACACCATTTTTGAAAAATAAAAAAAAAGCTCCCCTCTTTAAAAGCCTTTAAGAAAGTTTAACACTTCACTTCATATATCATCTGTTTCAGTCTTCCAATTTTGTCCAGTTTCTTCATCTGCCAAACCCACACCACCCCCGCCGCCCCCCCCCACAAAAAAAGCGTGATCTCCTACTTTTACACTAAAATGTGGGGATAGAAGTGTTCTAAGAATGTTGGTATTGTCACTAAGGCTTATTGTAGAATGTGAGGGTACTAAATTACTTTTCTAGTTTGGATGAGCATTGTTGGACAAATAAAAATGCCAGGGGACATTCAATAGGGCATGTCAGTGATATTAAAATTTTTTTTTCTAGTGTAACAAAAATCAACCTAAGCATGGAAATTAAACTGATTGAAATTGTAAACTTTCAGGATTCAAATTCTCTTTAAACCCTTTAAGTTTCATAGGATAGCTGCTTGAGAAGAATTGTAAGGCAGAAACTTTTTTTCTTTTCATTCCCTTTTTGGTGTAGAGTGAGGCTTGCCTTAATCTCATATTTGAGAGGGAAAGGAAAATGGAGGTTGAGACAGAGCAATGTTGTTAATATATGTCCCTGAATTCATTTTGCAAGTCCCAAATTTAATTGGTTGAAGCATTGGAAAAGTACATATTTTCATTAAAAAAAGTGGAGGTGTGGAGATAGAGAGCGATGTTGTGAATGTATATCCCTGAATTCATTTTGCAAGTCCCAACCTTATTGACTGCAGCATTGGAAAAGTTCATATTTTTACTGAGAAAAGTAAAAAGATCTTTTGGGAACCTTAGATTTCATTGGGTGCCTAAACAGTTTAGAAGCACTTTTCTAAGAAAACATACTTCAAATTTCTCCATTAGCAAGACTGATAGAGTTTATGGTCTGGCATAGCTGTCAAGAGATATACTACTTTCCTTCCTTGCATGCTAAATTTCTGATTGTGTTAATTTATAAAAAAAAAAAAAAAAAACTAATGGAATGCTTAAGATCTGTTCAAGTTCCATGTGTTTCACAAGGTGATGCTCATCATGTTCAAGTTTGTATTACCTTTTTGTTTATAGCTATCAGCTGGCTATAATACTTGATTATTGTCACCAGAGATAAAATTTGAATGTGCTTGTAAATAAAGCATATCAGACACCTGAATTTGATTATTCCTATGAATAAAAAAATTTTAAATTTCAGTTTTTCCCCCTTCTTTGCGAACATCAATCCAATACCATTTAAGACCAACTTTATGGTGTTAAGTAGGCTTTGGTTTGCAGTAGTACCTGTTATATGAATTTAATTTGGTGAAATTTGCAGATATTTTTACTGCCTAAATTAGCAAACAAGCAGCCAGAAATCAAACGGTTAGAATGTGTTAATGATTATTAGGAGTTTTAGTTCTAGAAAGATCTCCAATCCCGCAAATCACTAGATATTAATAGAAAAACTTCCAGTTAATGTGGGTTTCTTTTGTTAAAGATATTCATGGGACATCTTCTACTATAAAGTTCTTTTTTATGCAAAGTGGCAGCTTACTTCAATCCCATATTTGGGAGGGAAGTATTGTCATTTTTTGGAACTCATTGTGCAAATGCTGATGTCAGTCGCTAAATTTTAGACTACTAGAAATGGTATAGAAGACTTGAATATATATACTTTCATTGGCAATTGCAAGATATCTACTGGGTTTGTCACTAGCTGCCAAAAATAGTTTTTCAATGTATTTGGCATTTTTGCTATTTCTACAAAATTTAATTTATGAAATGATTATACTTAAACCATATGTTTATCCATTCCATTTTTACCAGTTGATATTTGATTGGGGTAACTATTTAAATAGTGTTCATGATATTATTAAAGACTTTACTTATCAAAAAAAAAAAAAATTATTAAAGACTTAATTGTGTTCCAGCTGTTTTGCCAGAACATTTTGATTCTTTAAGTTAAGATTGGTAATTATTATCTGTCTACATCTCTTATCGTGACATAGTGAGTGGTTGCCAACTGTAGATATGGGGCTGACATTGCACGAGGGGTGGCTGAACTACATGCGGCAGGCGTTGTTTGTATGAATCTAAAACCATCCAATCTTCTTTTGGATGCAAGTGGTCGTGCAGTGGTTTCTGACTATGGACTTGTTGGCATTCTGAAGAAACCTTCCTGTCGGAAAGCTCGATCAGAGGGTGATTCCTTAAAAATTCATTCATGTATGGAGTGCACAATGCTCAGCCCAAATTATGCAGCTCCAGAGGCATGGGAACCGGTAAAAAAGTCATTGAATCTGTTCTGGGATGATGCAATAGGTATATCTGCAGAGTCAGATGCGTGGAGTTTTGGTTGTACATTGGTAGAAATGTGCACTGGTTCCATCCCGTATGTGAAACAACATTTTCTTTACTTTAAATTTCTTCTTTTCTTCTCCTATGCATGATGTTTTTGCTTACAAGTTGCTATTCTTTCTGCAGGTGGGCTGGTTTAAGTGCAGAGGAAATCTATCGGGCTGTGGTCAAAGCTCGAAAACTGCCCCCACAGTATGCAAGTGTAGTAGGTGTTGGTATACCAGGAGAATTGTGGAAAATGATTGGTGAATGCCTGCAGTTCAAGGCATCAAAAAGACCAACTTTTAATGCAATGTTAGCGACTTTCCTCCGTCATTTGAAAGAGATACCACGCAGCCCCCCTGCAAGCCCTGATAAGTAAGGAATTTGAAATATTGATTGTGACATTTTCTTATCTCGTGTCTGTTTAATTGTTAGTGGATAATTGAACTTGATTGTGCCATTGGATAAGAACTGAGATAAAAGCTAATGCTTGGATATTGGTTTCCTGCAATGTGCATTTGGGCATGTGTTTGAGAGAGATTGATATGATTAGCCTGAATTTTATTTTGTGTTAATTGTCTTATGTTAATTTACATTTTGTAACTGAGTGCAGCGACTTTGCTAAAATCTCTGGACTTCCGGCAGAACCATCTCCTGTATCAGATCCAGAAGGTTCTCAAGATTACTCCAACCATTTGCATCAACTTATGTCTGCAGGTGATGTGAGTGGTGTTAGGTTAGTTCACTTTGGTGCCAACCTGCCTTAGCTAGCTCCTCTAGAATAACCTTAGCCTTTGTATGTTATTCTCTTTATGCCCTTTTTTCCTATGCAGAGACTTACTTATAAAGGCTGCGTCAGGAAAAATCAGCAGCTCAATCTATTCACTATTAGAAGCTCAAAATGCTGAGGGTCAAACTGCTCTCCACTTGGCTTGTAGACGTGGTAGTGCAGAACTTGTCGAGGCTATTTTAGAGTACAGAGAGGCAAATGTGGATGTTTTGGATAAAGATGGGGATCCTCCACTTGTTTTTGCCTTAGCAGCTGGATCGCCAGAATGTGTTCGTGCTCTCATTAAAAGAGGTGCTAATGTGAGATCTAGGTTGAGGGAAGGCTTTGGTCCATCTGTTGCTCATGTTTGTGCCTACCATGGTCAACCTGACTGCATGCGTGTAGGCCTTCAATTTATGGGATACATATTATTGTTATTCATTTTTGCTTCTTCCTGATCTTTAAGTTTCTACTGTTTCACATGTCAATTAATTACAGGAGTTACTTTTGGCTGGAGCCGATCCTAATGCAGTGGATGATGAAGGTGAATCTGTGCTGCACAGAGCTGTTGCCAAGAAATATTCTGACTGTGCTCTGGTCATATTGGAAAATGGAGGCTGTAGATCAATGGCTGTTTTGAATTCAAAAAATTTGACGTAAGTACAAATTATTATCTTTTCTTTTACTTCAAATGGTTGAAAAGGAAGATTAAAAAGTCAGCTTTCCTTTTCTTTTATATGTAGGGGAAAAAGGTATGGGAATGAAAACACAAATTATTTAAATTTTTTTGGAAATGGCAAATTAGCTGATATTTGATTTACTTTCAAAATCATGACCAACTTGTTCTGTATAATGGAATTATTGGATTTGCATATATATATATATATATATATATATATATATGGACAAATATATATATATATATATTTTTATAAGTATATATATGGACAGATATGAACTCATCATGATATTAATTCTCGTATAAAAGAGAATAAATAGCATCTTGTCATGCCTAAAGAAGAGATCAGATTAAAAGCCTTAAACGGGTTTCAGATCTATTATGTTTAATTAATATTTTCCATAGGTTTGCTTATATCTGTGTGTGCGTCTCATTTATTGGTTTTGATGTTTTTGTAGAGTGTTTTGTGTACTATGATCTATGAATAACCACACATTATTTTTTGTATTATGCTTTATTCTTTTTGCCATGGGTGGTCATATTTGATTCTAGGGGATTGTAGTTGCTAAGGGTATTTTGGTGCACGTTGCTGTTCTTTTCCCTGGTAATGACTCTGTTTAGCTTTATGTTGGAGGTGGCTTGTTACTTTGCTCAGACTAGATACACAGACAAAAAGACTAGGATGAAAAATGTTTGTGCATGCACATAACACAGCTGCATACATTTTCGCATACATTTGACTGATAATTTCCTTATTTCCTCTATTTCAAAGAAAGAATATTTAAGTCCTGTAGACATTAAATCCGTAGGAAATTATGTGGAAGCTTTACAGAATCACTGTGAAGCTGATAGAAAGCCCCAAGGTGGGGAGCTGCCATGTTAGGTTAGGAGAGAAAAGGGACCGGTTTTATAATGGGGGGAGCAGACTCAAAACCTTCAATAGCTGGCCTCAAGGGGGACAATTGGGTTATTTTAAACCTGGAGAATTGATAGGGAGAACTGCTATCTTTGAGAATATCCATTCTACTCATTATGGTTGCCATGGACTTTATGTCACCTGGGAGAATGATACTTTGACATAGTGGAAGTCATCCAGTTCCTTAGCTAACTTTTAAGTTTCATCATTCCATATTTTGGACGCAAGGGCCATTGGAAGATAAACCCCACAATAGTGGAGTTAGATTTCAGCTAATCCACATCTTACTAATGGGCAACTTCAATTTTACCTCTAGTTTTCTTCATCCTGTTGGTTAACTTTTGGATATTTAGCAGATATACTCCATTTGTTCTGTACACTTTGTAAAAATTCTATTCCTCCCAATTTTTTTGGTAATTAGATGCACATGTTCGGTCTTGAACCCACAACCTCACCCTCCACCATGCACTTACAAGGGAAAGATGTGCCATTTGAGCTAGAGTTCGGTAGCTTAAATTTTGGATTGGAATCACAAGCAAAATAATTTGTAGCCTTCTTGCTCTGTTTGCTGATAGCTGACTGCAGCAGCTGTTTTGGAAATCACATTCTGTGTCTCACTTGTAATTGAATCACTGAAATTAGATGGATTTACTATTTCAGTGCTCATTAGGAGGCCCTTACCCAAGTAAGCCGGTGCTGGTTTTTACTTGGTTTTAATAACCGGAGTTGTATAAAATTCATTTGTTCCCACTTTCTTTTAAACTGGAAGCTTCTGCTTGGGGAATCTTTGATTAGTTTATCTTGCCTCTTATGAATCAAACCAAGGCTGTATTTCCGTAGGTTGGATGTCAGATTATGTGCTTAGTAGCATTTGCTTTCAGTTTTAGCAATAATGTGGAATTCTTATCAGTAATTCTAGGAGGGTTTATTTAATTTAATTTAATTCTCTATTTTTCAATAAATTTTTTTTTTTTTTTTGTGTGGCCTCTTTGCCTTTTGATATATTTAATGCTGTTATGTTAATGCTGAGTATTTTTTTCCTAAAAGTTATGATTGTGCATTAATATGCTCCGAATGCTACAGACCATTGCATTTGTGTGTCGCAACATGGAATGTGACAGTCGTCAAAAGGTGGGTGGAAGTTGCAACCGTGGAAGAGATCGCTGATGCAATTGATATACCAAGCCCAGTTGGCACTGCACTCTGTATGGCAGCTGCTGTAAAGAAAGATCATGAATTTGGTAATGCTAGAATCTTAGAAATGCCTGCTTGATGTAGATATGAAAGCACTTTTTAAGTGATGAAATCAAGTACTTTTTAAGTGATTAAATAGCTTGAAAAAGAAAATAATAAGTTCTTGAAAGTAAAATGTGGGTATAAATGTAGTTTGTTTTATTTCTAAGAAATTTTATGTTTTATTTCTAAGAACTTTTATCAACCAGGATTAAAAAATGGCTTAGGGACGATTTGGAGCACAATTTGTGGCATTTAAATATGTGATTTTTCCCCCTCAAGAACATTTGAAGGTTAATTATGTTGAAATGCAGCCTGCAACATTTGTTGAGTGCTGATAATTTGACTACTGTATTTTTCTTGTAAAAGTCAGATATAATGTATATCCTAATTGTGTAAACATTATAGATTGTAAATTATTTATGGCACTAGAGCATTGGACTTTAGAAATGGATGGGCCAGGACCAAAAGAAGGAAGAGTAGAATGGTTCTTGTTTGAGCCCCCCCACCCGCCCACTCAACCAAAAAAACCTTTTCTCTCTCTCCCCAAAAAACTAAAGTACTACTACTATAATAGGGAGAAGAGAAGAGGGGCAAACAAAACAGGATTTTTTTGGAACGACCATGTTGGCCTGTAGCAATAATTAATGACAATAAATGAAGAAGTATAGACTAAACTTTGATGATTTCTTTGATTGAACTTCGAACTAGCACTTCTCTGTATCTCCATGCCCACACTTCTATTTTTATGATGGAACTCTGAACCAACACTTCTCAGTATCTCCAGCCTAGTTACTATTAATTACTTTATGTCTCTCCAACCTAAGACAATCAGGGGGGTGGCTGGTGGGAAGGGGGGATGGTATATTATATGTTGGGGGAACCAAGCAAAGTCACTATTGCAACAGAGACGCAACTCCTCACCTTACCTCTGATCATCAGTGCTGGGAAACTGAGAAAATCCAAGTGGACCTTATTTTATATTGGGTCTGGCAAAGTCCCCATGGCAACTGAGAAAATCCATGGGGGACTCGTCTTATGTTGGGGGCAAAGTCATCATGGCAACAGAGACAATCTGATCATCTGAGCAACCAATAAAATCCAAAGATGGAAGTGGCCATGTTATTTGTGTTGCAGTGAAATCCACCCAAAAGAATTATTGTGACTATTTTGGAAGCAAACATGGTTATGAAGTCGTTTTTCAACTCTATCATAGCTGTGGCCCATGTGAGATAATACTCATACAAAGGAGAGAACTAACCAATGGATAGTTTTATGTTAATTAATTTTACAAGGGATAAGAATAATTAAAAGTTTAAAAGGTGTAAGTCTAAATTGATGATTAAAAAAAATCTGGCTATCATTAAGCTTATATCTCCCTCTCCTACTGGATCTTTTGTTCATTATTAGAAGAGATTCTCAAGAAGTCATGCTATTTACCATTGATGTAAACCAGATTTAAAAAAAAAAAGGGTTTAGCTTTGCCTATTGCTTATCCGTGTAAACTTACCAATCAAAAAAAATTTAAGCACTTCGAAGCCAATCATAGTCTTATCAAAGCTTAGATGGCTTGCATATATTAATACAAATTTTTCCTGTGAATTTCTTGATATATCAGCATTTCTCAATGGGATCATATTAGAGAACAATGACCTAAAAATTTGTTTATCTGCTTGCATGTTTGCTCTCCTATCCTCCCCCCCCCCCCCCCCCCCCCCCCCCCTTGCCCTTTTTTCCCGGAGTATTAATTGGAAATTGATTTCACTGAACTATTTCTTTTCCTTGTTATTGATTTCTTAAACTTTTAGTATTTGACTTCATATTATTGTTTCTTCTAATTGCTCATTTTGCTGCTTTTAGAGGGAAGAGAACTGGTGCAAATATTGCTTGCTGCTGGAGCAGATCCAACAGCCCAAGATGCTCAACATGGACGGACAGCTTTGCATACAGCTGCAATGGCTAATGACGTTGAGTTGGTCAAGGTAAGCAAAGTAGCTCCCCTAATACTTTATACAGGTAGCTAACCATTTTTATTTATTTTTACATTGTTGGTAAGTCATATAGCCAACCCCAAGGTTTTGGGACTAAGGCTTTGTTGTTATTGTTGGTAAGTCATATGGTTTTTGTGCAATTGTGCGTATGAACCTTGGAAGTTCTTGTTTGTTTTTTCTAACGTTTAACTAACCTACTTTTGTTTTTGAAATGTTGAATAGATCATTCTTGAGGCTGGAGTTGATGTGAACATCCGAAATGTGCACAATACAATTCCTCTTCATGTAGCATTGGCCAGAGGGGCAAAGTCATGTGTTGGATTGCTGTTATCTGCAGGGGCAAACTGTAATTTGCAGGTCTTTCTTCAAACTTATGAAGTTTTATTGGTACATTGTGGATGTCTAACTCAAAATCATATCTGAGTCAATATTTTGCTTCAAGAGATTTGGTATCTATCAGACTATCACTGCAACATACTAGACTAATCTTTATATTGTTTTGCTTGCATCAATCAAGACGATGCTCTCCCATCCAGCTCTGATTTCGTTGTACTTGAGGTTTTTATTAGTGATCCGAAATTGGTCTAATTAATGAACTTTACTTTAGTGAGCTACTTTCATTCCTAAGAGGTGCCAGCCTTTTCATGAAAAACTAACATGACTTGCTCAGAAATTCAGAGATACAGTTCTTTACTTTTTTGTTGATAAATAACAGAATTGTATTAGATAAGAAACCGGGTACACCACGGGTGTACATGAAAAACAGTACATGAAAAACGTAAATTACAAAGATCAAGCATTTCTAAAAAATTAAAACAAGGAAAAAGATTAAAGGAAGAACTCCACTCCAGCAAGGTGTAAAGAAGGAGAGATCTAAGATCTGAAATAGACCATTCCTTCCCTTCAATTTAGAGACACGGTTCTTACTTAAAAGAGTATGGCTGCTGGTTTGGAATAGTCATTCTTGTGAGAATGGAAATCAGAAAGTTTGGCCAGGACATGGGAGATTATAGTTGGAACTTTCCTCAAATTACAGTTACCAGAATTCGCTACCATCCTAACTACTTCTGATTAGGTGACAGTTCTAATCCTGATGGTTTGTCTGATTTGTTTCATATTGCACAAAACGAAATGCAGCCAATGGCATGTTATATGTGGGTCTTTTTCTTTAAAAAAATAAAATATACTTATCTTATTTTGTGGGATGGAGGGTGGTGTTCTTTAGTGGTAACCATTTTGTAAGAGCCATTCTTGAGTAGAACTAGGTGTTGGTGTCTTGGTAAGTGTTCCCATTGATCTTTTATAGGATGAAATATTAGAGGTTGAGGTCAAGGTTCTTTGGGGTTTTGTGATCAGTAATAAGAACTTTAATGTGTAGTCTAACTATAAGTGAGGAGTATATTTAGAAGGGAATTCAAGAAGAAAGATTCAAAGAGAGCAGTTGAATGTCTGAGATAGCCCTCAACGACTATATATGGAGAGTTGGTTACAAGAAATAGAGAATATTCTTGACAATGAGAGCTACTGGGGGTATCTCATCACTAGGATATTCTAAATTCTTCTGGAAGAGTACAATTCAATGGTATTACTTAGACAATACTAGCTCTCTAACACTCCCCACTAAAGATAGTTATATATATATATATATATCATATTATCCCAATTTTGAACGTATAGACTCTAATCGACTACTACATAATGTCTTTGTAAAGCTATTGGAAAGTTGATCTTCATACTTTGCAATTGGTATAGTGATTTCTCTACTGAGTTACATATCTCGTACAAAATGAAAGTCTACTTCAAGATGCTTGGTCCTTTCATGGAGCAAAGGTTGGATGTAATGGTATAGTGGTGTACATCAGAATGACTCTTAGGATCATATTCCTTTATTACCTGAAAACATACTGTTGGATTTAAATGGGTATATACTATTAAATTCCATCTTGATGGGTCTGTTGATAGACTCAGAGTTAGATTAGTTGCCAAGGGTTGTACTCAGACTTATGGTATTGATTATGATGAGACATTCTCTCCCATGACCAAGACCTGTTCTATATAAGTCTTGATATTCCTTGCCACCAATCTTGACTGGCCTCTACATCAATTGGATGCCAAATTTGTATTTCTTCGTGGTGATCTCCTTGAGGAATAATGTATGGAGCAACCACTTGGGTTTGTTTCACTGGGGGGGTATCGAGGTAAGGTTTGCAAGCTAAAGAAAGCATTATATGGAAAGCAGTTACCAAGAGCTTGGTTTGGTGAGTTTTCTGAGGTTGTCTTGGGTTTTGGTCTCTATTGCTGTCAAACAGTTCATTCAGTTTCCACTTGCACACTGATGCTGGATACATCCTACTTGTTTTTTTGGATGATATAGTGATTATCAGAAACAACTCTGAAGGCATTGTCAAATTGAAACAACACTTCCAAACTAAAGATCTCGGCAAATTTAGTACTTTTGGGAATTGGAGTGGTAAGATCCAAGCAAGGTATCAATTTCTTAGAGAAAGTATGTACTTGATATCCTTGAGGACACTAGAATGTTGGGCTCTCTCCCTGTTGACACTTCTCTGGATCCAAATTACAAACTCTAGTGAAATGAAGGAGACCTGTTTTTAGATTCTATTTGATACTGTTGACTGGTGGGAAAGCTCGTTTACCTCACCATTTTGAATTTTCTTTTATATTCTCTTCACTAGCATGGTATCATAGCAGGATTGAACACTTTGGTTCATCCTTTTCTAATCTCTCAAGTCCTTCTCTTCATATTTTTTTTTGGTTCAACATTACCATGTTATTGAAGACTATAGAGAAGAGAATTCAAGTAGGATGATTCAAAAGAGGAGCTGAAAATCTGATATAGCCCCTCAGCCGCTATATTATATATATATATGGGAGAGTTGGTTACAAGGAATAGAGTATATTCTTGACAATCGGGGATGCCTCACCAATGACACCTCAACACTAGGATATTCTAAACTCTTCTAGAAAGAGTATAATCCGATGGTACTACTCATACAATCTTAGCACTCTAACAGCTCAGAAAGGGGAAGAAATTCAGATAAATCAAATTATTTAGTTGTAATTGTGATCATGTCAATTCACAAGAGAACTTTCTTAAAGACTCAAAAGTATTAGGAAGTTGAGAGAAGAAAGTTTGAAATAATCTTGATGTGTAATAACTAGGCAGAAAATATATCACAGGGCATATTTTAATATTGTAAGACTCTTTATAAGTGGTTGCATTATATGTACTAACATGTGGTTATTCAAATGCAATAGGAAAACATAAATTCTGCAACTTTCTTAGTGAATTCAGCAGATTTAGGAAATGATTCCTTTGTATCTCTCAATTCCACCCTACCGGTTTCTTTTTATGTTCTTTTTTGTGCAGTTATTATTATTAGTTTTTAGAAGTTCCAACAATCATGGTAGCTCCTTTGTTTGGAATATTGCTCCCCTGATATCTAATGTGGGTAATATGGAGGTAGAGGTTCACCAATGGAGTCCTCCATTGGGATTTTCAGTTTTGTAGGGAGGGGCATAATCGTGAATTGGAAGCTTTCAGAAGCTTCATCAATTCCATTTATTGCACTCCTGTAAGGGGGAACGGGGAAGATAAGAGATGTTGGCTGCCTTGTAAGAGTAAGGGGTTCACGGTCAGTGCTTATTACCATCTTCTAGTTGGCCATAGTGAGCAGTTTTTCCCTTGGAAAAGCATTTGGAAGCAAAAGATTCCCTCTAGAGTGGCTTTCTTTATATGGACCGCAGCCTTGGGGAAATGCCTGACAATTGATAACTTAAGGAAAAGAAAGGTTTGCATTGTGGATTGGTGTTATATGTGCAAGTGTAATAGTGAAACTATTGACCATCTTTTCCTTCATTGCCCGGTTGCTTTGGAGTTGTGGGATATGGTTTTTGGGTTATTTGGAGTTTGCTGGGTTATGCCATTTTCTGTTGTTGGGCTTTTGGCTTGCTGGCAAGGTCGTTTTGGCCGCCATCGTAATGGAGATATTTGGATGGTTGTTCCTCACTGTTTGATGTGGTGTATTTGGAAGGAGAGAAATAGTAGGTGTTTTGAAGACAAGGAGCGTTCCATGCCCGATCTCAAGCTTCTTTTCTTTAGAACCTTACTTGATTGGTTCTCTGTGTGGAGAAACCATCAGTTTTCTTCTATTTTGGATTTTCTTGATTTTTGTAATATTCGTTTTTGATTTGTTCTCCCCTGTATATCCCCGGTGTACTTGGGTGTCTTTCTCTTTTTGATATCACTGAATTTTTATTACTTATCAAAAAAAAAAAAAATATGGAGGTAGAGGAACAATTGCACTTTCAATGGTGTAGAGCTCTCCGTCATTGGGCAGAAATCTTTGCTCTTGAGATTTTTGTTTGAGTGTCTCTTATCCTTGGCACTAGCAATATGCATTCACCTGTAGAGTTATAGCTGCTCTTTCTTTTAGATTGTAATTCTTTAAGAGAGTTTTATGTATGCATCCTGTGTACATGTTTATAAAGCCTTTTCTCTCTTCAATAAGGTATGATACTTATTATGAAAAATAAAAAAGCTTCAACGGTCATCTTCATAATTGGGACATATTTATTCTTACTCACTGTAGGTTACTATGAAATGCATCATGATTTCATCCCATCCTTTTGCTGGTGCTTCGAAGTGAAATTTTCGTTTGTGGTCCACTAATGTAGAGTTTCTTTGCTCATCATTTATCAGGATGATGAAGGTGACAATGCATTCCACATAGCAGCAGATGCAGCGAGAATGATACGTGAAAATCTTGAATGGCTCATTGATATGCTCAGAAATCCAAATGCTGCTGTTGAAGTTAGAAACCACAGGCAAGTAGCTGTTTACTTCACGTGGATTTGCTTCTTCACGGGGATTTACTTACATTCTCAAAGCTTTCTTATCTTTCAAAGTTATGTACTTATTTAGCCTTAAAACTTACGGTTCTATGGTTTTTTAATGCTTATTGGGAGCTTTACGATGTGATAGTACACAGAGTTGAACTCTACAACATTACTGAGATTTGTGCGTATGTTTGGTGACAGTGGTAAGACACTAAGAGACTTTTTGGAGGCTCTTCCCCGTGAATGGATTTCTGAAGATCTGATGGAGCCACTCATAAATAGGGGACTTCATCTGTCTCGTACAATGTGAGAAGAAATTCAAGCATATAGTTCTGTTTTGAAATTGTTGCAACTCAAACTGGTTTCTGCTACTAAGATAATTTTATTTTCTAATGTCTTTAGATTTGAAGTGGGAGACTGGGTTAAATTTAGAAGAAGCATCACAACTCCAACATATGGGTGGCAAGGTGCAAAGCACAAAAGTGTGGGCTTTGTGCAAAATGTCCCAGACAAAGACAATCTCATTGTTTCCTTTTGCTCTGGAGAGGCTCGTGTTTTAGCAAATGAAGTTATAAAAGTGATTCCATTAGACAGGGGACAACACGTCATGCTGAAACCAGATGTCAAAGAACCCAGGTTTGATCTTGCACAATTGCTAATTTATAGCTTTTGAGTTACTTAGTAAATGGTTTAGGTTGATATTGTATTTTCCTCATGCTTGGGCTGGAAATTATTTGTTTAGTAACAATATCTAATTTCTTAGATTAGGCTATTCTATCATCAGAATGTCAAATCATTTTGCTTCCTTAACAGTTTGAATTTACCATGTGCGCAACATGTAATCAGAATGGAAAAATGATACTTGTAGGGTCAAAATTCAAGAGCTTATCATCAGATGATATTCATCTGTGGAGCCTAGATTAATAGTTTTCTCTTTAAGTCTAATGCACCATTAATTGCAAGTTAAACTTTTCACCTATCAAATATAAATTTCAAGTTGCTATGCTGCAATTTAGAAGATTGTGCCACATTGCTTAATGTGATGCATTTGGAGGGAGAGAAATGCTTGATGTTTTGAGGGTTGTAATTGGTCTATTGTTGAGCTTAAATCCTTTTTCTTTTTTTTGTTTGCTGGAATGGGGTTAGAACTGTTTCAGCTTTCTCTTGTTATTCTTTCTTTGATTTGTTAGAGCTATGCTCTTGGAAATGTTTATGTTGGTTTTTCTTTGTATACCCCCGTATACTTGGAAGTTTTTGCTGTTTTAATAAAGATTGTAGGGAGCTTTGTATTACCCCCTAAGGGATCCCCAACACACACACAAACTCTCTCTCTCTCTCTATATATATACAAAACTGACTAACAGTGAAAAGAACACTGCTGGCTCTAAAATAAAAATAGAAACAATTTCCTTCTGAGTTAGGTCTCTGAATTTGATGACTAAGACTTGAATATGTGTGTGTGTTATTTATCAGCCACCTTTGTGGAAGTTCCCTGGTAAGTTGAAAGCAATTGTTTTCAGATAATGAGCTCCGGTGACTTGAGAAGTTCACTTTGGCTGTGAATTCTTTGTGTTTCAGTTATTTGACAAGTTGATTGCTTGAAGATAAACAAAATTCATTACATTTACTGATTGAATTAACAACATATAATAAAGCAAAAGGTGCTGGCTCAAATGGAACTTTCTCCTCTTACAGATATTGAAGCAAGGTGAGGATGTGGGTTCAAATTCATTTGGTGCATGTGTTTAACTTAACAAAAAAAAAAATATGACAGCATGTTATAGACGCTTTTAATTTCCTAAAACTAGTAGACCAAAGCTTGTAATAGGATTGAGAGAGAGATGACTGAAAAAGAAAATAATCAAGGATTTAAGAACCCTGTGAGGGATTAGGCAGACTAGAAAAGATGAGATGGTTAGTTTAAAGAAGCAAAATTTGAGATGCACTGAGAAGAAACTAAGATGACTAATCTATATGATTCAACTTTCCTTTAATATCCCACAACCCCACCCCACCCCCCCCAAAAAAAAAAAAAAAAAAAAAAAAAGGATGCCAACACACACACATACTCTCTCTCTCTCTCTCTATATATATATATATAACTTACTACCAATGAAATATTAAAAATAGAACAATCTCCTTCTGAGTTAGCTCTCTGAATTTGATAACTAAGACTCAAAAGATATTATAGTGATATGATAGTATAATAAAAAATATTAATTTCTTGGCATCTAGCTCACCTACTATGTCTCTGCCCTTTTAGCAATTGTCTTTTTCTCCCTCTAGAAAATAACTACCAACAGGTATTACTTCCTCTTTTGCTCTCTCTTTCTCCCTTCATATGTAACTAATGTTAATTATTAATGAAGTTTGTCACTTTTTGATTTTGTATAGACATTGTATTTGCACCACAGGCTAGTGTCTCTTTGTTGTCTTGAGTGTGTGTATGTACATATATACATTAATAGATATGTGCTCCTCAATACAACTTTTGTGTCTTGAATTTTAGGATCATTTACTTATCAAAAAAAAAAAAAATTAGGATCATGCTTCCACAACAAAGATACCCACTTCTACTTCCTGTGTACATGCATTGTGCCCCTTTATTCCCTTTAATGAATTATTTACTAAAAAAAAAATTGATTTTCTAATATTATTGAAACCTTTGGTTTATTGTTTCAAAGATGTCATCACTGAATTTCAGTATCAATCTTAATAACATGATATAAATCATGGAGATTTTTCTTAGGGCTTTGTCTCATCAACTTCAAGTCACTATCCATTATAATCCTTTGTGTTATGCATCCTTTGAAGCATAATCATTTAATATGATTGATGTTCCTCTATCATTCTCTGTATGGATTTTTAATTAACAACACATAATAATAACTGATGCTGATTTTGTCATTATCAGGTTTGGTTGGCGTGGGCAGTCACGTGACAGTATTGGAACTGTACTATGTGTAGATGATGATGGGATCCTGCGTGTTGGGTTTCCTGGAGCATCAAGAGGATGGAAAGCTGATCCTGCAGAAATGGAAAGAGTTGAAGAATTCAAGGTTGGGGATTGGGTTCGCATCCGCCCCACTCTTACAACGGCAAAGCATGGTTTAGGATCTGTAACACCAGGGAGCATTGGTATTGTTTATTGTATCAGACCAGATAGTAGTTTGTTGTTGGAATTGTGCTATCTTCCAAATCCATGGCATTGTGAACCAGAGGAGGTTGAGCCTGTCTCCCCTTTCAGGGTTAGTGAGATAGATTGGTTTTTCTGTTGCATAGAAACAGTCTGTAATTCTTTTCCCCATAATGAGATTTATTTTTTATTTTCAACACTTAATTCATTATGATTTTACAGATTGGTGACTGGGTATGTGTCAAGCGATCTGTTGCAGAACCTAGATATGCTTGGGGGGGTGAGACACATCACAGTGTTGGAAGAATAAGCGAGATAGAGAATGATGGTCTCTTAATAATTGAAATACCAGATCGACCAATACCATGGCAGGCTGATCCTTCTGACATGGAAAAAGTGGAAGCTTTTAAGGTAATATCTGACTGCTCATTCTTATTATATGTATGATCTTAAATATCCATGGTAGATGTTAGTTGATTTCCTACCCAATGTAAGTCTTAATATTGATTCCAAGAGCAGGTTGGGGATTGGGTTAGAGTAAAAGCTTCAGTACCATCTCCAAAATATGGGTGGGAGGACATTACAAGGAACAGCATTGGGATAATTCATAGCTTGGAGGAGGATGGTGATATGGGAGTTGCCTTCTGCTTCAGAAGCAAGCCTTTTTCTTGCTCTGTGACAGATGTGGAGAAGGTGCCTCCTTTTGAAGTAGGACTAGAGATTCACATGATGCCATCTGTTACTCAGCCACGACTTGGATGGTCAAATGAAACTGCTGCTACCGTTGGGAAAATTGCGAGAATTGACATGGATGGGGCTTTGAATGTAAGCATTCTTATTTCATACCTTTGCACTTGATGTCTTGACTGAGTGATTCATATCCAATACCGTTCTCTGTTCATAACTCCTTGCTGATCATCCACACCAATCAATTTTCAGTATGCTGGCAATATCCTGAAAAAATAAGCAATTCATGATGGTGTTTTTCATTATCATAAGCTTTATTTCTTATAAGCTGTAGTGGAACCATTCATCACTTTCACCTAATGCACAGTGATTGGTGACTTAATGTAGAAGCACGTCTTGTTTGTATGCATGCAATAATAATGTTAATAAGGAACTCTTTCTTCAAATAAATTGCTATGGATCATAAATAGTTTTGGTAATTTTTATGTAGGTGAGAGTGACTGGCCGACAAAGCTTGTGGAGAGTTTCTCCTGGAGATGCAGAACGACTTTCTGGATTTGAAGTTGGTGATTGGGTACGTTCAAAACCAAGCCTGGGAACTAGACCAAGTTATGACTGGAACAGTATTGGTAAAGAAAGTGTAGCTATTGTGCATAGTGTACAAGAGACTGGTTATCTAGAGTTGGCTTGCTGCTTCCGTAAAGGGAAGTGGATTACTCATTACACTGATGTTGAGAAGGTTCCATGCTTTAAAGTTGGGCAGTATGTTCGGTTCCGGTCTGGATTGGTTGACCCAAGGTGGGGCTGGAGAGGGGCTCAGCCTAATTCTCGAGGAATTATAACTAGTGTCCATGCTGATGGTGAAGTGAGGGTCGCTTTCTTTGGTTTGTCAGGGTTGTGGAAAGGAGATCCTGCGGATCTTGAGATAGAGCAAATGTTTGAAGTGGGAGAATGGGTGAGATTGATAGATAATGCAAGTAATTGGAAATCCATTGGGCCAGGTAGCGTTGGTGTTGTGCAAGGTATTGCGTATGAAGGAGATGAATGGAATGGAACCACTTATGTTGGGTTTTGTGGGGAGCAAGAAAGGTGGGTTGGGCCTACTTCCCATCTTCAAAGAGTGGAAAGGCTCATGGTTGGCCAAAAGGTAAGTGTCAAACTCTCTGTGAAGCAGCCAAGATTTGGGTGGTCAGGCCACAGCCATGCAAGTGTTGGAACTATATCTGCAATTGATGCTGATGGAAAGCTGAGAATATATACTCCAGCTGGGTCAAAAGCTTGGATGCTGGATCCATCAGAAGTCAACCTAGTAGAAGAAGAGGAGCTTCGCATTGGAGACTGGGTTAGGGTTAAGGCGTCAGTTTCAACCCCAATCCACCAATGGGGAGAGGTGAGACATTCAAGCCTTGGGGTGGTGCACCGTATGGAAGATGGAGAGCTATGGGTGGCATTTTGCTTCCTGGACAGGCTGTGGCTTTGCAAGGCTTTGGAGATGGAACGGGTTAGGCCATTTAAAGTAGGGGACAAGGTGAGGATTAGAGAAGGGCTGGTGACCCCACGTTGGGGATGGGGAATGGAGACACATGCGAGTAAGGGACAAGTAGTGGGGGTAGACGCAAATGGGAAGTTAAGGATCAAGTTCCGATGGAGAGAAGGGAGGCCATGGATTGGAGATCCTGCTGATATTGCTCTTGATGAGAGCTTGGTTGGCATAATGGGCAATTCATGACAACCCTCCAACCTATGTTCCTTCCAGTTGTGTCCTAAGCCCTATTGGTTTTTGGCCTCTCAACTCATTTAGAGAAGTGGAAGGCTGGAAGCCATTGCTATTCCGCCGTGCAACCAGAGACCTACATTGGATCCATACCTTTGTTGCAATGGGCGCTATGATGGCCGGATTTACGTATTGTTAATAAACAAAAGAGTACAAGGGATGGACAGTGGACAAAAGAAGGGGGAGAAATTGGGTTGCCTTACTGTTAATTATAGGGAATACAAGGGCAGCCAAGAGAAAAGGTGCATTAGGCTATTTGTATTTCATAGATGTTTGTAGTTGACAAGCTTTGAGGTATATATATGATTATTTATATCATTGTACAAATTGAACCCTTTGATCTTGTGAGTTATTACATTTTTGTCTCTCCGCAACCTTCCACTCTCTTTCTTTGGGCCTTACAGATCAGATGTTCTTTATTTTCCTTAAGCAAAACCGACCAAGTCATATTGAGACACATTTTAACTTAAAAGCCATTAGGGAAACGTGGTGTTCAATATTCAGTGCGTTCATAAACGACCCACCAAATGCAAGTGCCTTGTATTTCAACAAGCCCTAGACAAAGCCCACTTTAATGGATTCTTGAATTAATTCATGGAAACCCTTTAATCGGGGAGGATTGTCTTCCACTTCCATAGGACCATTATGAAAAAGGTTATGGTTGATGTGACACAATATGAAGTGTGACACTATATGAAGTATGACACTAGATTATATTTGGCTGCTTCTATATTTGTGTTTTGAAAAACAAAAGAGAAGTAATTATCTTCATTTCATTTCTATAATTGAAAATTAGGAATATATTTGAAAGTTAAAATATGATCTTGGTAGAGGTGGCGGTGAAAACATGATGCTGCTATCGGTGATAGGAGTAACATGGTTGTCTTAGAAGATTGGCTGTTTAAAAACATCGGCAATCAGAGATGATAGCAGGGCGGGGTGTGGAATACGATTATTTTGATCAAGTCGGAGGAGGCGAAAATAAAAGTGGTGCTGGAGACGGATGGAGATGATGGTAACAATAATGTTAGTACTCAGTACTGCTTGTATTGGAAATATATGATAATGGGAATAATGAAGGTGATGATACAAGAAATGATAACAGTATCAAAATATAGATGATAAGGAATGGGCAAAGGCAGTGGTGATGGTGACACAACTATGATAGTTTTGCTAATTGTTAAGGTAACAGACTGCTGATGATAACATGAAGATAACGTTGTTATACAGTGACATTAGTTGTGGTATGAAGGTTGTTGTGGTGGTATGAACTATGAAGTGATAGTAATTGTATTGTGGTGGTGATAGTGATATATGGTGAAGATAATAGTGGCAGTATGACTAGCAAAAGTAAACGTAATGCTTTTTCTCCACAAAAAGAAGAGGGTAAAAGTAAACTTAATGCTCGGAGTAATGGTATGCTGGTTGTGATGGTAATCAATATGATAATGAAAATGGTGGGG
The DNA here is from genome assembly GCF_001633185.2 of Quercus lobata. NCBI lineage: Eukaryota > Viridiplantae > Streptophyta > Magnoliopsida > Fagales > Fagaceae > Quercus > Quercus lobata. Next base: position 17,747,168 of record NC_044907.1, on the reverse strand, counting down.
AATGGTGATATGGTGATTGTAATGGCAATAAGTAAAAAAAGTTGATGGTAGTAGACTAGGTAGTGCCGAGGTGGTGTTAGTATGGTTGAGGTCGAGATTATTGTGGTAGAAAAACACTGATAATAGGTTTCACTTTTCTAGGTGGGGTGAGGTTTATCTCTGATGTGTTGCACATAGGTGATAGGTGAGTGGCGAAGTAAGAACTTTTTTATCAAGGGAAGCCAATGAGTGAAACTTATTTGGAAGGGGGGAGGACACATTATGTGGAAGTATTCGAAAGACGGTGAATTTTCCACAAAATCAGCATATGCTATTGCAAATACCCCCCATGAACCAAATCCTCCCTTCCAGGGACAATGGATTTGGAAACTTGATGTGCTGCCAAAAATTGTAAATTTCTTATGGTTGTGCATACATAACAGTGCCCCAGTGAAACATACTTTGGCCTCGAGGGGTATCACCAATGACAGCACCTGCCCCTTGTGTAAAACTCACTCTGAAAATATTGGCATCCGCTAAAGGATTGTATATGTGCCCGAGATTTTTGGCACAAGATCTGTGTTCCCCCTGCTCTTGTTAATTCCTTTAATAATGATGTAATTATCTGGCTTAGGGACAACTGCCAAAGTAAGGCTTTTCATTCTTCATCTATCCCATGGAGTTATGTATTTTCTTTTGCTATTTGGGAGCCATGGAAACATAGAAATAGAGTGGTATTTGATAATACTACTCTTAACCCCAACTTACATGGGCAGTGCATCAGTCAAGCTCTGGAGTATTATTTCTGTGTGGGAAAAGCCAAGAATCAGAGAAACATGGTGATTATTCCCATAAGATGGAATAAACCTCCCCCTGCTTGGTGCAAGTTAAATACAGATGGTGCCTCCCTTGGAAACCCGGGGAAGTCTAGAGGAGGGATTATAAGGGATAGTGTGGGTAATTGGATAAAGGGATTCTCGAGATCCATTGGGATTACAACAAGCATCACAGCAGAATTCTAGGCCCTTAGGGATGGCCTTCTGCTAGCCACCCAACTCGGTATGCAGAATCTTGAAATTGAGCTTGACACAAAAATTATTGTAGATTTAATTGAATTTGGAAATTGCCCTAATGCATCATATTCTTCTTTATTGGCTAATTGCAGGTAATTTCTAGATAGGATTCCTCTAACTAGGGTGAAGCATGTGTATTGGGAAGCAAATAGATGTGCTAATGCACTTGCTAGGAAATGATGTACTTAGCAGGAAGAATTTGTTATTTTTGATGTACCCCCCTCTGATGTTATAACATCCTTGGTGTGCTTGGATGCTAGTGGGGTGAACTATTATAGGCTTTCAGTCGCTAACTTAGCCATTTTGGCTCTTTAGTTTAATGAAGTTCCCTTTTAACCATATATATATATATATATATATATATATGTTTTTCATTTTTAAGAAAAATTGTAAGGAGGAATAGGTGTTTTTTTAAAACCTAGGGGGGCCTTGGCCCCCCCTCCACCAATGGGTCCAAGGGCATCCTATCTATTGAAATCAAATCCTGTGAAATAGGAGAACTAGGGATTGCGATATGAATTGCACCGTGTGCAATTGCTCTTAATGGCTAAGATTGAAAGTTAAAAAAGGAACTTTTAATTCCAATCCTTGAATAAAAAAATGAAAAAGTTTTTGTAAGAGGAATGAGAGTAACTGCACCTTGTGCAATACCCAGTGTATTGCACAAGATCCTAATTCGGGAACCAATTGTGCATATACCCTCTTACAAAAAAGGCACCAATGAATTTTGAGCTTAATGGTTAGACAATCATAATAGCACATTTGGTTTACACATGCTGAGAAGCAAATAAGTGTCCTCATACACTTCCACAATTTTTTTTTGCGCACTTATTAGTTTTTTTTTTTGGTATAAGCCTGGTACTTATTAGTTGTTAGACTTGCTTAGGGTAGACTAATTTGAGAACTTTGGTTACATATAACTTCTGTCTATAAATTTGTAGTAATATATGTTTACACTTCTTTTATGGACAAAAACTGTTAGGACATATGTGATTCAATGTTAAAAACATATGTCATTATTTTATGTAATTGGCTAATCTTTTAACAAAACCCACTTTACTTGTAGTTGGGTAGATCTAAGATGTGTTTAATACTTCAAGGAACAAAGTTTCAAGTTCAAGTATTAAATCCATGTAAGTTTGTCCAAGAATCAATTGAGAAAGTGTTGGATTTTAAAGCTTGACAGTTAGCATCTATCAAGATTTAAAAGCTGCTAAAGTTCATGGCTCGACAGCTAGCTCGATAGATGGCTATTTATCGAGGTTTATGAAACTCAGTTTTTCAGAACTGTTTTTCCTCCAACCCGTAAGTATATGTTTGTGCTTTCTTTTTTCACAACCCTAAACATATATAAGAATTATTTTAAAGGCCGTCAAAGGTTACACAAGTTGCACAAGTGTGAAGCAAAGTCTTGTTCATGCAAATTGTGACTGGAGACAGAATTTGCACTAGTTCATATGTTTCTTGAAGAAGTTGTTGTGTTTGTACACCATAGGGTTTTGTGACCAAAGAGCTTCTTGATCTTCATTGTGTGATGAATTGAAGAACTTTGCAGCCAACATCCTTCTCAAGTTGGTGATTAAGTCATGTACTGAATTTGTACATTTATTGATTAGTCACGTACTGGGAGTCGTGCATTGAAAATGAGAGATTGTCATTACAGAACAAGTCTAATAGGATATTGGGGTAAGGGTTCAACTGTAGGTTGGTATAAGGTACTGAGATTCCTTTATTTGTAACTGCTTGTTTTGATAATAGTGGATTTTTGGGAGTGGTGATCTTAAAATCACCAAGTGGAGTTTTTGCCGTGTAGGTTTTCCCCATTCGTAAACAAATCACCGTGTCAATTTAATTTCCACTACATTTAGTTTAATTGGTGATTTGTTTGTGCTGCCATGCATTTTGCATGTTAATTTGATTAATTAATAAATTTAGTTAATTAATCAATTAATTGATCACAATGGGTCAATACTTTCTTGGCCTATAAAAAACAAATCTCACAACATTTTTATAATAAGTTGAAGTGTTAACTCACTATAGGTTAAAATAGAGTGAAATAAAATTATATTGGGATCTATTCATAACTCAAAATTAGTGTTGTGAGAATTTGTTATATCCTTAGACTTTCTTATATGTTTAGCATCGTTAGGCCCAAAAAAAAAAAACTTTTAAAATAAAAGAAAAGATTGTCTTTTTTTTTTTTTTTTGACAAAACTTAGATACAGTACTTTAAGTGCTGTTCCTTAGGTTTCTTTCTTAAGATTTAGTTATGTGGCTACTTAACTAATGAATACACTTCCATCCCATGAAGAAAAAATTCACATGGTAGAATCTTAAGAAGAGAACTTAAGGAACAACACCTAAGTACTGTACCTAAGTTTTGCTCTTTTCTTCTATGCTCACTAATTAATTGATTTTGTTTTTGTTAAGTAATATTTTAATGTGTTAACATACAATAAAATTTTGTAATATTTTTTTTTTGCCTTTCAGTTATTATTATTTTTTTACTTATTTTAAATTTTTTATAATTACAAGGCATGATTTTTTAATTTTTTTTATTTATAAATAGTAATGTATTTATTTCTTTCTATTACTAATTTTTACCTATCTATAATATATATTCTATAGTCTATAATAATATAAAACTGAAAACATTTTTTTGGTTAACCTCATGGTTTTTTGCCACATAAGTTTTGAAACCTCACAATTTTACACACACACACACATAATTAAGTTTAAATTATATTCTATATTTAAAAACTTAATTAGAATAACATATCTTATTTTCTTTAAATAATAAATTAGATAGCTCATCTCTAAATTTTTTTTTTTAAATATTTTCATATACAAACATAACCATAATCAATACCTATTAATAATCACCATGATTACCTATATACACTTAATTGAGTTTAAATTCTATTCGATATTTAAACACCTAATTATAATTACATATCATATATTCATTAAATAATAGAATAACCATCGCACACCATTGGTGTGATGGTCATTCCACAAGTACAAAGTTCTTATGGGGCGGGGAGGGGGGCAAGGGACAGGGTTTAAGTCTCCAGGAGTGAGCTTCACACATATATACACTTAGATTAAATTAGAGTAGAATTTCTATCTTGCATAAAAAAAAAAAATAAAATAGATAATTTCATATACAAAAACAACTATAATAAATACATATCAATAATGACCATAATTAATATTTCATAGTTCCATGTGAAAAAAGATCATTATAATATCCATTAATAACTATCATGATGATCAATTTCAAATTTAATGATATTTAATATACAAATACAATTATAATAAATGACTATTAATAACTATCATAATATCAAATTTTATATTTAAATATAGAAAAAAGAGAGAAACAAACCATTTTTAAAGAAATTTTTTATATTTTATTAAAAATTTTCATGCAATGCACAAGTTGTTGACTAGTATTTATATATATTCTTTATATAGAGTGGGTTCCAGTTAACTCAACTGGCAAATTTCTTGTTGTTGAATAATAGATCTTGGGTTCAATCTGTGTTTACATAAAAAATCAATTAGTATCTTGATCTAATGATGATCAAAGATCAACTATCAAGATCAGATGTTATAGGCTGAAACCATCTAAAAAAATTATTTAGATGACCCAAATAATCAAAATCATATAAATATATATATATATATATATATATATATTGTTTATGGTTTATTGGAGGTCTAATTTATTTATTTATTCTTTATTAAAGGGTCTTATTTATACTTTGTTGTTATTTTTTGAAAGGAAAAGAGAAGGGAAAAAAAAAAAAAATCTTAGTTTAGCTATCGCTCTGTTTGTTTCAATGGAACTTTGTGTATAGATAATTTTTCGTATTCTCTAGTGTTTGGTAGCATTAGAAAAATAAGTTAAAAGAAAACTATATTAGGTTAAAAGAAAAAGTATGACTAATTTTTAGATATTGTTTTTTATTAATTTTTTTTAATTAGAAACTAACTCTATCTTACATTAAGTTAAATAAGAGAAGTTATAAAATTATTTTTTAACTCATTTAAGATTGCTATCAAACATAAGAAAATGAGATAATTTTATAGAATTTTTTTTTAAATTATTTATTTTCTAAAAAACATTATCACCCAAACAGCATATATCTATCCAGTCATGAAGTACCGTTACTACCAACTACTAACACAAAACCTAAAATATTATTTTCGTATAAAAATGTTTGTTAAATAAAAAAAATTTTGTAAAATTATTTTTTGGGGTGAGAGATAAAACATAAAACAAAGTAAAATAGTAGAATTTAAAAAAAAAAAAAAAATGTTCAAATCAGATCGAAGGGACAAGTGGCCCCACTATAAATCTTTACCGTTTAATCCCACCGTCCCGTTCAAAACGCAAATCCAAACACAGCATGCCTTTTTAAAGTTTGTTATATAAACCCCCCATGAGTTTGACTTCGTCTCACCACTTTCCCAATCACCTACAACCAAAACCACAAGCCTCCAAGTGTACCCTCCAATCAAATCCTTCATATCCAAAATAAAATTCCACACGTCCTTCTCTGATTCAATTCCGTCACCATTATACACTGCTCCAAGCACCACCAAAACGACACCCCTCAAAATATCACAATAATATCAACCCATCACGTGATTTTTTTGATTTTTTGAGTTTTTGAAACAAGCCCGCACCGTCGGATCCGAGATTTCTGATGCGACGTCGCATTGTGAATCGCCATTATCGCCGCCGTGGATGGTGGTAGAAGCGGAGAAATTGGTAAATGTTGTTGGTACAGAGAGAGAGGAGAAGAGAGAAAGGGAAAGATTGATTTTCATTGACAAAGAAATCTAGTGAGAGAGAGAGAGAGAGAGAAAGTGTGTAGTTATGTGTGATTTGGTGGCCCGCACGGGTCGGCATCAGCAGCGCTACGATGCTGGTTGTCGCCTTGTTGCCGGGTATACGCATCGGTTTTTTTTTTTTTTTTTTTACTTTTACTTTCTCTCTCTTATATATGCATGCATGTGTGGTGTTTGTATGAATGCTCAACTATTTGTATATATGTATGTGTTAATGTTGATTGATATGATGTGATGTGGCTTTTGGTTTTGTTGCTGTTTAAGTTTTTAGAATATTGGAGTCGTTTTCAGCTGGGGGCAATGTGTTCAAAATTGATTTTGTACCTTTTTTTTCTTTTTATTTTATTATTTGGATTACCAGTTGCGCGTAGAAAGCAAGTCTAGATGGCTATTTTTTTTTTTTTTTTTTTTAAATTAAAGGAAAAAAAAAAAAGTAGAAAAGAGATCTGTGGTGATGTTTTAGAAGTGGGTTTTGGAAGAATATGTGGTTTGGTTGTAAATGAGGTTGTTGAGCTTAGGTGTTGTTTGGATTAGTAAATTCCTGCTTTTTTGATTTGGTATTTTAGTTTTATGAGTTGTGTTGGGGTGGTGGTAGAAGTTGGATTAGGGAATTTAGATATTGGCTTTGTGGGGATGCTTGCTGAAAGGGATAGGAGGAGGAGGAGGATGAGGATAAGGAATTTGTTGGTCTGTGGTACAATGGATAAAGTTATTATGGGATGCGATTTAGAATTGGGAAAGGGATGGATTATATTTGAGAAGGACCATGCAAGTGTAAGGATAGGATAGCCTTGTGAAGTCATTTTCTCAATAATGTGAGGTTGTGGTGTGATAGAATAGGTTTTGTTAGGAGGGGTTGTGTGAAGCGAATTTTAGAATGCGATTGAAGAGCTGATAATGGTGGGTGGATGACTTCTCAACAAAAAAAAAAAAAAAGCCGGAGAACACATTTAGGCAATTATTTAGCAATGAATTGTTTCATTGTTCGTGTTTGCGTATCAGCTGTTCTGTCTTTTGTTGTCTGTGTTATTAGAATCTTTGGCACCATGAGAAGTGGCAATGACTTGGTTGATAGCATTTTATGAAATAAAACTATTGAATTTGAAGTAGTAGGTTACCCTAATGGTTATTCAACTTCATAAACAAGGTGCATTTGGTAAAGGTAAGATCCTCACCACTGTTAAGCGTGATATAACCTTTGAGAAGCTTTGTAGTGAATTTGGGCGACATTATAGTGTAGATGAGATTCTTAGTAGATTATTTGATTGAGGAATGAATACAATGTGTTATGTCCAAGGCAAAACACTTGCAAAAAATTTTCTGAATTTTTTTTAATTTTTATAATTAAGAAATAATTTTCTGAATTAAAACACTCTCTACCCTTCTCATTTCTCATTGAATTTATAGGCAAATACAATGCATGATATTCATATGATAATGGTTGGACTACTTCCAACGCAATAGGCAATTTCCTACTTCCTAGGTAGACAACCTCCTATAAACACATACTAGGCTCTAACATTTTCCAACAAGACTCCATAATAATTTTGACCAAATTTAGTGACAAATAAAAGTCATGTGGACACATGAAGAAAATGACGTGTCACCCACATGGCTGCCACTTAATCTGTCTCTATGCTCCTGCATCAGAAGGGCAACTTAATCACATGTCCGCACAGTGCCTGCTTGACCCTTTGATATCACTTGCCAATGGTCTACCACTGTAATTAGCACTTATTGATGAAGGGCTAGGGCCTGAAGGAATATAATTGAGGAAAAGAGAATCGATCTGTGACAATTCTTCAAAAGCTTCTTTCAAGAGGGAGGTTGAGGTTGCTCTTGATAATTAGCCTGATTTGTTTAGTTGATAATCCTTGATATCTGCTTAAACAAGTGCCTAGTGTGTCCTTGATATCTACAGTAGTTTCTGTGAATTAGCTCTAATGAACATGGAATAGACAGACATTGGAATGCACCAAACACGGTTGATGTGAGATGCCTGTGTGTGCCATCTTTTCTGGGGTTGAGCTTGGTTGCACTTGCATGCATCTGTTTGTAGGCCATTCATGATCAAACTTATGCCTTATGTGGACCATATGGAAACAGGTTTAATCACATATTCATTGATGTGGAGTCATATGGCAATCTTTGTATCAGCGGGTTGCAGTTTTGGCAGTGTTTATTTCACTTCCTTTTGTTGATTTCGTTGAGTATTAAAACTTTAAAGTGTAACTTATTTTAGGTATTCAATGCATACTGGTTGTAATTATTGATTTCCTCTTTCTAATAAAATAGTTTTCTTCTTCTTAAAAAATAAAATTTGTAACAATATAAAAAAGAAGAAGAAAGTTTTATCATAATGTATATATTTTTTCAGTTGGGACTTATATCATTGGTTGTAACATTAGGGGTATCGGCAAAAGATTCCTATTATGTTTGGTGCACTGAAGCTAACTGAGCAGATTTTTTACAGGTGTATTCCATTTAGGTATAGAGATTCAGATGTGAGTGGCAATTCGAATTTTGAGAAGATTGTTGAGGTGCTTATGATTAACTCAACTAGTGGGCCAGGTCTCCTGTTTCCAAAGGTAATAAGTAGTTTTTTTTTTTTTTCCTGAAAATTTACTTTGATGAGAATTGTTATCTAATTTTGGTTCACTTCTCTGCTAGCTTGCTCATTAAAATGTTATGGTCTCTCTCTCTGTCACACACACACACACACACACTGGAGATTAATATTTAGGCCAAGTGCAGTACAAGTTGGATTTTTCAATAGGAAATGAACATGCTTTCAAATCAATTTACAGTCTCCAAATTCTTTGCAGAAGTTGTCATGCCAACTTCTTGCTTTCCATTTTCCTTATGTTTTTTTAGCTGCTTGGCTAGTCCAGTTCTTGATTATATGTCCCCTGTCAAAACTTTATTCTGTATGGCTTATGGCAGTTCTATTTGCTGGAAAAATTACATGGATAATATTATGTGTTTCTTGGGAGTATGAGTGGAGTCCCTGCATATTTAGCTTTCATGCATTATTAGCTTACACTTGCAGTCCCTATAAGCTGAAGCTTTAATATTATAGAAGGTTGTTCCATTTGCAGGAAGGCATCAATTTCATTTGTTCCATCCATAGCTTATTGGTGACACCTAAATTTTACTATTCACTCCCAAAATCATGTGTCAAGTTGAATTTTGTGATGCTTTGAAGTTATTTTAGGACCAAAAGTTAATAGGGATGGTTGATAGTGTAATATTTACTTTGCGGTTGATAAGATTGTTTGTTTGGCACTATATCAATTTTTAAGAGTACAATTACCCCTTAGTTATCACTAACCTCTTGGGAACAATCTTATGACCTTAGAATTTTAGGGTATAGAGGTGGACTAGAACTGAAAAAGGTATATTCTATTGGGTACTTGTACATTTCAGTTTAGCAAATATTCTGGTTTGTTCTGACTGGGTGAATTGCCTATGAAAAATTTTAAGGAATATTCCAGTCAGTTTTGTATGAGGCAAAGGACCTTACCAGGATTAGGTCACAGTCCATTGCCTTCATGAAGATGGTATACTGGAAGTAATCAATGTCAGTTAAACAGGAGAAGGATGTGGAGATTTATGATCAGCCATGCATGGATTCTATTATGCTTGGCAAATATGCAAGTTCTATTTAATAATAAATAAACCATATTAGAAGGTATTCAGGCGATGACACCCAAGTACATGAGTAGAAGAATGGAAATTGTGGGAGTTTTGTAGATGGTTCACAGTTGCCAGGCCAACTTAACTATTGGAGAAATGCATGGAGGGCTTTGGCAGTTGATATGTCAACACTCTAGCTTCTGTCATAGTGTGCTGTAGAACTATATTTTGGAAGGTATTGGGCAGGAAGCTTTTATTCTAAGGAAACTAACTGATCTTGAACCAAATCTCAATATGTAGCCATGCAATTTAAATTTAAACCAATATCAAGATTTATGCCGGTGCATATCTGATTGATCATTGATGGTCCCTAACTGATGACGTGTGTTTTTGACAAGTAATAAGAATTTGGGTATTCCTTCATTGAATTCAAAAGCTTGGATTCTTTTGTGGGAAGCAACATGAGACATTATTTGCAGTTTTTATTGGTATGTCTTTTTCAAATGTAGTGCAAATTAGCTAGTTTATGATTACTTGGGAAATTCTATTTGGTGTGGTTTTTATAAATATCTGTTATTTGCTTTCCCTACCATCATTTAGAAAGTGGGAGGTGATAATCATACAAATGTTTTCATGAATTGTTCTTTTCCTTTTATAGGGTGGTTGGGAGAATGATGAAACTGTTCAGGAGGCAGCAGTAAGGGAAGCTATTGAAGAGGCTGGAGTTCGAGGGGAACTAATGGTGATTTTGATTTTAATAAATTTGATGTTGTCCTTGTTTTTTTCTTTTTCTTTTTCCATTGAACTTGTATGATATTGTTATAAACCCTTTTAATTATTTTACGGTCACTCAAAAAAGAAAAAAGAAAAACAGTCACTTAATCTATTGAAGGTCTTGAAGTTGATATGATTTTTATGTTTCAATTGTTGCATTATCAGTTTGCTTAATTCTCCCATGTTTATCTTGGACTGCTTTTGGGGAAGCAATAATATTCTGTTTTTTGTTTGTATATATCTGCCTTGTTAGTTGTGATTGTCGCTTTAGATGCCTACATTTCAATACAGATAAAACTTTGATTGCTGTTGCAATTATTATTTGTTTGTTTACTGAATTTTTTAAAATACAATATTTGGCATCCTAGTCCTAGATTTAGCAAAATGCTGGGCAGTTTCCATTCATGTTGTTGTTGACATTTGTTACAGTTTAGCGGAAAGGTTTTAAGAAAATACCGAAAGATATTGCTGCACTTGTTTTGATTATGGCATATTCAAGTTATACATTAAGTTTGTTTCTATTTCTTGGTTTCAGGATTTCTTGGGTTATTATCCCTTTAAGAGTAAAACCCACCAAGATGAGTTCTGCCCAGAAGGTTCATGTAAAGCTGCAATGTTTGCTTTGTTAGTCAAGGAGGAGCTTGAGTCATGGCCAGAGCAGAGCACCCGAAACCGAACTTGGTTGACTGTACCACAGGCACTGGATAGGTGCCGGCATCCATGGATGAGGGATGCCCTAGAGAATGGCTTCTCTAAGTGGCACGCAGGCAAGGACATCTCTGAACACCATTGACTTGCTGGGTGCACATGAAGTAAATGCAAAAAGTTAAGGATTACATTGTTACTGTTTTCTCAAGTTTAATCTTCTATTCTTATGAGTGCCTCTCTGACATTTTAATTCAGAGAGTACTCATGTGACTTTAGCTCAAGTTTTAAGTCCCCTACAAGATGTTCACTAATGTATAACTTGAAAAGTTTAGCCATTAATGTGCCTCATTCTCCATGACCACATAATTAGAAAGTTAAGAAAGAAAGAAAGAACTACTAAGCTCTTTTTCTACTGATTGACTTGTCGAGCATCTGCAGTTGTGTATTATTTATTTATTTATTAATATCTTGTTAACATTAAAGGGATACTAGTTTTATTTTTCATAGTATATTTAGTCTTCAATTTTAGCATATTTTTAATTATTGAATTCTAAACTTCTATGTTTCATACGTTCCCCCAAGCTAAATCTCTAGTTCTCTTAGTATTATGTGATTAAGATTTGACGAAACCAACAAGACATGAGGAATTCATTTTGGGTGGATAGACCATTGGACATAATTGCCTTAGTCTACCCAAAGTATCAAATAATTTATCAAGTAGTTCAAAATTACAATCTTCCATTTGATATGGTCCAAGTATAAAATAAGAAAATCAATTAAAATCTAATAGAGCTGTTGAAATGAGCTAGAAGATTACATGACGTATTAACCTGTTGGCATGGTGACACATGTTCACTTTCGATCATATGTCATTATCCCAACAGGTCTTGCTCACATAACACAAGTCAATATATATAATAAAGAAATATTGTTAAGTACTAACATTAAAATTTTTGACTAAGTTTTATTGATTCTTATCTAAACCTACTACTAAAATCAATATTTTAATTAAAAAACCCAATGAAATCAATATCTTAATTAAAAAAAAAATCAAGTAGTGTCACACTTTTTATAGCTGGTGGTTATTTTACCTTTTTATTTTTATTTTTTCATTCTATTTGAATGTTGGGGAAATAAACACAATGTACATGCTCAAATATGTTATATTAACTATTCATTCATTTTAAATAAAATTACTTTTCATATAAAAGTTAAGTTTTTTTTTTTTGGATAAGATATAAAAGTTAAGTTGAAATAGGAAAACCCTCTTATTTATACTAGTATATAGTATAGATATTGAAATTTTAATTTTTAATCCTTGGTATAAATAATTTTTTTTACCTATTTCTCACAAACCCTAGCCTATCTCATCGACACTTGACACACACGCACGAAAATAGCCACTTTCCCGGCAAAAATGGCCCATTAGCATTAATTTTTGAAATATTTAGCAAAAGAGCACTGTTTCGGAAATAATTAGGGAAATACCACTTTTTCCGAAAACGCCGCTATAGGGCCCGAAAACGTCACTATAGGGCTTAAAAAACGCCACTATAGGGCCCCTTGAACCTGTTATGGGGACTTATAAAAAAAATTTTGCAGGAAAACGCCGCTATAGGGCCCAAAAACGTCACTATAGGGCTTAAAAACGCTATAGGGCCCCTTGAAACTGTTATGGGACTTACAAAAAAATTTGCAGGAAAACGCCGCTATAGGGCCCAAAAACGTCACTATAGGGCTTAAAAACGCCACTATAGGGCCCCTTGAACCTGTTATGGGACTTATAAAAAAAATTTTCAGGAAAACGCCGCTATAGGCCCGAAAAAGTGGTAGATTGCTATATAGTTCGGAAACAGTGTTTCTGAGCAAATTATTTCAAAAATTGATGGTAATGGGCCATTTTTGCCCACTTTCCCAATAAATTAACTTTAAGCCCGAATAGAAAAATAAGGCCCATGACATAGCCCATAACCGATCCAAATTCTTTTTCCTTTCTTTTTGAACAACCTTAATTTTAATTTTTTTTCCACTATTTATAATTCCTATACATAATACATTCCCCCGGACCATTTTTCACTCTTCCATTTGAGTTTCTCTCCTCTCTCTTTTGCTCGTTCTCTCTCTCCCTATATTGCTATCTCATTGACATCATTTTTTCCTCTCCGATCGCACCGATCAGATGTGAGTTCTCTTTGCTCTCTCTACAATTTGTTTGCTCTCTCCTTCCATGATCTTTATTGGATTACTCATTTGTTTAAAAGTTCTGATTTAGAGTCCGTTTGGATAGGCGTTTGTGCGGAACAAACGCGCGTTTTTGGAAGAAAACGCAAAACAATATGCGTTTGGTTCCACGTTTTCAGCAAAATATGATTTCCAAGACGCCAAGAAATCACGTTTAAGAACCGTGCCTCTAACTAGCTTTTTATGAAAACGCTAGTTTCAGGGTCCGTTTGGATTGAGCTTATTTTTGCTGAAACTGAAAACACTGTAACAAAATAATTTTTAAATGTGTGAATAGTATCGTGAGATTTATTTTTAATAAAAAAATTACTAAAAAATGAAATTTGTGGGTCCATAAATAATGTACAAATGCACTGTTTACAGTTGATTTAGTCAAAGAATGCGGCTAAAAGAAAAAAAAAATTTCAGAAAATGCACCGCTGGATTCAGCGAAAAACGCTGAATCCAAATACTCAATCTCATCACTCAAAAGCAGCACAAATGTTTTAGGGGTCTCAGTACCTTAAATACCCTCAAATATTTGCTTAATAACAAATTTATCAACCCGTAAAATTCTCACCTGTGTCTGATCTGACTCTCCAGCGCTTGCAACTTCTTGGCACAAGTTGTTTTGCTGGAATGAATATCATGCGACACACACTAGAAGCTGCGAGAATGAGTCCAATGGTGAACTCTGCAAATTATTTGGTTGAGAAGAGACCCACTGCTCTTTCTCTCTCCCTTTATTTGGTCTCTTCACTTTTTAGAATTTTTACTTCCCTCTTTTGTGGTTGATATTAGATTAGCAACATATATGATACTATTACTCTATTTAGTTGTCATCAACTCTGTAATGGCGATAATATAAAAAAAATAATAATAAAGAGCTTTGTAGTGGGGCACAGTCGCACAGGGGAAGTGACGGTACTGGATAACTGTGTTAACATGCTTAGCATGGACTACATTTAAAATAATAGTATATCCTTACCATCAAAATTAAGTACTTTTTGGTGATTTGCTCCCACAACAAAAAATTTATAGTTTTCAAACTGCAATTTTTACAAGTTTTAACAAACGTTTAATTGTGGTTTTTAAAATTGTGTTTTCAAAATGCACGTTTTAAAAACAATTTATCCAAACAGGCCCTTAGCATTACAACCAAAACGATTGCTAATGTGCCTAACTGATTTTTTAAGACTTCGATAGAGTGGATGAAAGCTTCGGGGATTTTTTTCATTTCAAACTTCTCTGAGCTTATTGATCTTTGTAATTTTAGAACTATAATTTAACTTTCAGCTAGTATACTCCCAGTGTAATTGATGACTTTGCTAATAAGATTTTATTACTTATCAAAAAATAAAAATAAATTTGCCTAACTGATTTTGGTGTTTTTAATGCCCTAAATTGTGTAATTAGTTTTCTCATGGTGTTTCTGTCTGAAGAGTGTTATGTGTGGCAAATATCTTTATTGGGGGGTTTGTCTTGTTAATTTGTTTTGGCTATGTTAGGGGTTTATAATATTTGCTTCATGTGTTTTGAGGCTTGGTAAATGTTTAAGATGAGTACTGGCTGTGGCTTAAATTTAAAGAGAAAATAGCTTTTTTGAACTACTTTCAGGTTAGAGGAATTAGTTTGGTAAACTTCTTCCTTTGTTTGGAATCTAGCTCTTTTTTGCCAATTGTGGACCCTATGGAGGGAACGGAATCATTGTACATTTGACAGTGTGGAAGTCTCTGTTGTTTAGCTGAAATCAGTTTTTATAATGTAATTGTTTGAATGGTCTCATTTTCTAGGCTCTGTTGAGATACATGGGATAGTTGTTCTACTTTAATAGAGATTAAGTACTTATAAAAAATTACTAACACATGCTTTGCTTGTACAGGTTTGGCGAGGTGATAACAGTTACAATTTTGAGAAATTTGCTGGGGAATTTGATAGTTCGAGTGATGACTCAAGTGGGAAGAGAGATCCTTCCAGGTCTTGCATTTATATTTTGATGGAATACTGTCCAAAGACGCTAGAAACAGTATTCAGAGAGGGAATTAGTGAGGAGATTGCTTTGAGATATTTTCGACAAATTGTCGAAGGATTGGACTATATTCATAGTCAAGGTTTAATCCATCGAGACATATGCTCTCAAAATCTATTTTTCGATTCTGAGAAGCAAATCAAGATTGGAGATTCAGATTAGGTGTGGATTGTTATTTTAATTTATTTTTTAAGAATAAATCTTAGGCAAATATTTATATATCACCAATTTTTTTATTTCATGGTTCTAACTAGTTTGTATTATGCAGCAAAATTCATGGAGGTCAAAGATGGAGAATTTGGGGTACATAGTTCAAATGATTACGGACACCACTTTTATAAAAGTCCAGAAGTGATGAAAAATTCCTGGATTACTCGAGTGTCGGATATCTACAGCCTTGGAGTTTTGCTGTTTGGACTATTATATCCCAGTAAAACAGAAGCGAGAAGGATAGAAAAGCTGAATGAGTTGCACAAAAGTCTTACCTTTCCTGATGATTGGAAATATCCTGATCTTATCTCACTTGATGTCAAAAGATTAGGATATTTCCAATCATCTGGAAAGGTAAGACTTTTGTGCAATTCATTCAGCTTTTCTATCCTTCTCGCTTCCGTTTCACTGGGATAAAATAGTCCAAACAGCAAAACTCCCAGGCTGTAGATATCCGACTTTTGAGTAATCCAAGAATTTTTCATCACCTCTGGACTTTTATAGAAGTGGTGTCCGTAATCATTTGAACTATGTACCCCAAATTCTCCATCTTTGACCTCCATGAATTTTGCTGCATAATACAAACAAGTTAGAACCATGAAATAAAAAAATTGGTGATATATAAATATTTGCCTAAGATTTATTCTTAGAAAATAAATTCAAATAATAATCCATACCTAGTCCAAACTCTCCAATCTTGATTTGCTTCTTAG
The DNA here is from genome assembly GCF_001633185.2 of Quercus lobata. Classification (NCBI taxonomy): domain Eukaryota; kingdom Viridiplantae; phylum Streptophyta; class Magnoliopsida; order Fagales; family Fagaceae; genus Quercus; species Quercus lobata. The sequence continues at coordinate 17,731,026 of NC_044907.1, read as the reverse complement.
AATCTAAAAATTGATTCTGAGAGCATATGTCTTGATGGATTAAACCTTGACTATGAATATAGTCCAATCCTTCAACAATTTGTCGAAAATATCTCCAAGCAATCTCTCACTAATTCCCTCTCTGAATACTGTTTTCAGTGTCTTTGGGCAGTAGTCCATTTACAGCAGACATATTGACTCTAGTGTAAGCAGATGATGTTTAAGTTCAACAGCTTAAGGAAGAGAATCTGCAACTTAAAGAAAAATTACGACGGGTAGAGGTATTAAACTTGATAATTTTAGGTGAAAAAAAGAAAAATACTAAAAATTATTTATTTTTCATCTTCTTCTAGGTTGACACGAATATGGATGTGAGAGAAACACGCTTTCCCAAAAGGCCCTACTCTTTTTGAATGGTAAAATCGTACTCTTTTTTTATTTGTCTTGCTCACGCTGTTGGCTCTACTTCTGTTGTGTTTCGTATTTGCTTTTTAATTTTTCATGCTTTCTTTGTGGCAGTTGTATTGAGTTTTTTGGGTTGTATGGCTCTTGCTTTTCATAGTTTTCTTGGGAGGAAACAGCATTAACGACCTCTGAGGTTCAATTGTAACTCACTTTTCTTTAGTTGTGTTAGCAAGCTTATATGGTTGTCTTAGTGAATCCTTAGAAGTTGGTTCTGTAGTTATGTTATGTTTGCTGGAAGCTTTGTCTGGGATACTGGTACTGTAGCTTCATGCTGCTAGCTTAGGTTGGTTGTTAGTTGCTGGTTGAGTCTCTGATGCTGGTTCAGCAATTTTTCTTTTTCATTTGTGCTGTAAGTAGATTAGTTTTATCAAATTTGTGTGGCTTGTTCTATTGGTGATTTGCTTTATCTATTATATTATATCTGTATGGAACATGCGTTGCATATCTGTTGTCTGCTTACTGCTCTGTATTTGGGATAAGCATCTCCGGTAGTATCAATTGTTTTTTGCTAATAGAATTTCTGAATTATCAAAAAATTGAGTTGGTCTCTGAGGAAGTTGCTATGTTTATGTTTTGCATCATGAATTATGATCTTTACTTGCTGGCCAGGACTGAAAAAATTGTTTGTTAGCCTGATAAATCATACAAGGTAAATGTTCAATGATGGTGCTGCTTTCAAGATCATATCTGGTGTAATCAACATTATCAAGTCAGAGCTTTGAAGAATTATGCCCTAGAGTTGTTTCTTGTGCTGATATTCTGGATTTGGCAGCCAAAGATATTGTTTTTAATAGGTTATAATACTTGTTCAGCCGATGACTGTTTTTAGTTGCACTATATTTTCATATGCTACAATTGTACTCTCTAATGTCTGGATTGGTTTCAAACATTTGGATGTTACTTTTTAGCGTCAGAATCTTTCATTCCTATACATATGATTTGGCAGCCAGAGAGAGTTTTACTATGTGTAGTCATAGTACTTGGTTAGCCAATGACTGTTGTATGCACTTTATGGATTCTCTATTCATCTGCTACAGGTGTACTCTCCAAAGTCTGGAGTGGTTTGAAATGTTTGGATATTACATTTTTAGCAGTAGAATCTTCCGTTTCTATACACTAATGATGCTCATATGTATGTGAGATAACTTCAGCTCAGGAAAATAGCCATTAGATGAGACTTGAGAAATGTCTTAAATTTTTCAATGTTGCAACGTTAAAATCCTCCCACCAACCTCATACAAAGATACACTTATGGAAAAATGAAATTTGTATGTTTTGAATAGATCTGGCAGGTGATTCCACCACTTTGCAAAACCAAGAGCATAAATAAACATGTCTACAGGATATAATTCATGGTTATAGAGAGTAGGACTACTTGTTAGAGGTTAGGTGCACTTGCAGCTTCAAAATTTGCATTTCACCATGCACCGTACACAAGCACAAAAAAAAGGGGGTGAATATCACGGTAATACATGGTTAGGTGCACTTGCAGACATATGTATATCATTACATTGCATAACGAAAAGCATAATAGTAATATTTCTATTTCTCCTCCTCCTTTGCCTTTGACTTGCCCTAAAGGATTGGTTCTGTTATAATGAGTTAATGACCAGTCCTTATACACTTAATATCCAGTATTAACAATCTCATTCCTATAGGTATTTATTTCATCAAACACCAAACCCCACACCACCTAACTCATCCCCATCACTAGAATCATGCCCTTTATCCCAGTCATTCTCATCATCATGGTTAGGACCGCCCTCATTAGTGTTTCTCTCAGTTGCCTCATGCGTCAATGGTCCTTGTGGAGATGGTATAACTCTGACAATATAAATTGAAATATAGGTCTTCCCTTAATGACGCCTAATCATCTCCATAACATCAGCATCGCTACTTGTTAAGCATATTATCTCGACTACCTCTCAGTTTAGCATTGGAGAAAAAATCACTTTTTTTATGCATACTCCTCTAATATACACTATTTCATAAGATGGTAGACAATCGCCATCTACAGAAATAGGATAATGCTTTCTGCTCTGTTCCTGTTCTGTTTTTTGTTTGAATGAAAATTCAGTTTCAAAAAAAGAAAAAGAAATAGGATAATGCAAAGCAGTTCGATTGCCAATAACTTATATGAGCCACATATGCATGAAACAAGAACAAGGTATATAAACTCTAAGTACAAATGATGATAATAATAATCTATATAATACAAAAATACAAAAAGTACAAGTAATGATAATAATATATAATATCTAAAAACTGAAGCACAAATTTATTGTTGCTACATTCTTATTGAGCCTCATTAGCATGTATCATTTTGGTCCTCTTCGGTCCATTCAATCCATTTGGTCCATGTCCACTTGGTCCATTCAGTCCATTTGATCCATATAGTTCACTTCAGTCCATTTTAGTGTACTTATTTAAGAATGGGAAAAGACAGGATTGGGTTGAGAGTACTTGTTCTAAATATGAATTTATTTTAATATAAATCTGAAAATGTAATAATAATAATAATAATAAAAACAAACACAAAGTACAAAGTAAAATGTAAGTTTAAAGCTAACAACAAGGTTTGTGCATTCAAAGACTACAATAGGCACCACAAAGCTTGATAAGGAGTAGCTTAGTATACAAATAACATCAAGTTAAAGAATACTATAAAATGGGTCTACCAAGTGAGTTCTAGTTAACTTAATTAGTAATTTTTTTTTATGCTTGAATAAGAAATATGAGATTCAATTCCCACCTAAACCAAAAACCAATTGTTGTCTTGGTTTGATGATAAAGAGCACAATCATCAAAAACGAACATCATAGGTTGAGACTCTATATATATAAAATATAAATAAATAAATAAAAGGTTGCACTAATGGACAATAACACAAAGCATATAGCTAGAGAGATTGAAGTATAGTTGAAGGAGAGAGAGAGAGAGAGAGAGAGAGAGAGAGAGAGAGAGAGAGAGAGAGATTACCAAAGCAACACTATCTTGATGATGCAACCATGAATGATTAATTTATTATAGAATTACTTTGTAAATTTACCAAGACAAGAATTACTTTATGGGTCTATTAGTAAATTCTGAATTGAAGAAAAAGCTATGTAGTTTTAATGTTTTAAAGGTTTAGGAATGAGTTATTCATTTTTTATTTAGTTAAAAATAGTTTTTTTATTTGAAAATTAAGGGTGTTTTAGTAGTTTAATTAAGTCTAGTTTTTTCTAGTAGTTTATGTGTTAGCTTTCAAGAGTTAATTTGTTAGATTTCAAGAGTTAAGGTAACAATAGGCCTTGTGAAGATGGTCTACCTCCAACAATATAAATTGAAATATAAGTCTGTGTTTGGTATTGGCTTAAAAAACCTATTTTTTTTTACTATTCAACTTATTTTTGCTACTATTCATGGGTCCTATTGTACTTTTTAGTATTATTCATGGGTCTCACTATACTATTTCAGCTACTTTTTAGCTTTATTTATAATACTTTCAGTAATTAGTTTCAGCTAAATAAGTTGTTCCTAAACAAGCACCAAGTCTTTGCTTAATGACACTTAATCATCTCCACTACATCAAAGCGTTGAAGCAGATGTATCCCAAAAAGGCTCTTGGACCCGATAGTATGCCCCTTTTGTTTTATCAACATTATTGGTCTTTAGTTGGTAATTGTGTTACTAGCATTGTTTTCTATTTTCTTAATCATGGTATTATTCCTCCAAAATTTAACGAAACACACGTAATGCTCATCTCGAAAATTAAAAATCCCACAAAGACCACCTTGTTTCGGCCCATTAGTCTTAGTAATGTTATCTCTCAGATTGCATCCCAAGTTCTAGCCAATAGATTAAAGCTTTTATTTCCAAATATCATTAGTGAAAATCATAGTGTGTTTATGTCTGAGCACCTTATTATTGATAATGTGTTGGTTACTTTTGAAACAATGCATCATATTAACCAAAAATAATGGGGAAGGTGGGCGAGATGGTCGTCAAGCTTGATATAAGTATGGCTTATGATTGGATGGAATGAGGTTGTTTAGAGAAAATTATACTCGAGATGGGTTTTTCATGTTAAATGGGTCGATATTATGATGAGGTGTGTGTGCTCTGTCTCTTATTCTATCAAAATTAATGGAAGGCCTCGAGGGTACATTACTCCTACCCGGGTTTTGCACCAAGGAGACCCTCTCTTGCCCTATTTATTTTTGATCTATGCAGAAGGTGTCTCTGCAATGTTAAAGAAAGATATGGCAAATGGCTAAATGAAAGGAGTAGCAGCTTGTTCAAGGGGATCGAAAATTTCACATTTATTATTTGCTTATGATAGCCTTATTTTTTGCTAGGCCACAAGCAAGGATTGCTCTAGTCTTGAGAAAACTTTGGAAACATATGAGATTGCATTAGGCCAACAATTGAACCGAGAGAATACAACCTTATTCTTCAGTAGTAACACACCACAGGATATTGAAGACAATATCAAGCACAAGTTTGGAGCAGAGGTGATCCATCAACATGAGACTTACTTAGGTTTAGCATCCTTAGTAGGTAAGTCCAAGTGTAACATCTTCCGGCAACTAAAAGAGAGGTTGGATAATAAACTATCAGGGTGGAAGGAAAAAATGTTGTCACAGGCTGGAAAGGAGATTCTTATTAAAGTAGTAGCTCAAGCAATTCCTACATATACTATGAGTGTTTTTAAATTTCCAAATACCCTATGCGATGAGATGACTAGTATGGTTCAAAAATTTTGGTGGGGACAAACAAGTGAAAAAACTTAGATGGCTTGGCTTAGTTGGGATAAAGTTTGTACCCCAAAGTAGGAGGGTGGCTTAGGCTTTGGTGACCTTAAAGCATATAATCTTGCACTTTTAGCCAAACAAGGATGGAGGCTTCAAACCAATACGTCATCTTTGGTTTATAGGGTGTTAAAAGCCAAATACTTTCTAGATAGCGATTTTCTTGGGGCAGAATTGGGATTTGTATATCTTGTGTGTGGAGAAGTATTTTGTTGGCACAAAATATTGTTAGGAAAGGGTGTAAATGGCAAGTGGGTAATGGAGCATCAATTGATATTTAGGCAGATAAATGGCTAAATGGACCGGTTACTTTTAGCATGCTTACTAGGCCGAATACATTACCAGATCAATCATCGATTAGCTTACTTATTGACTCGGAGACTAGGGGATGGTGTGATCAGCTTGTGAGACAACTTTTCATCCCTGCCGATGTTCAATCCATCCTGAGCATTTCTTTGAGTGTTCACAGGCCATGAGGTAGATTAGTGTGGGCCTTCACTCTAAAGGGAAACTTCACTGGAGGAGGCTGAATCTATGAAGACATGCACGGAGGGAATTTTGAATGGTGAGGATCACAAAACTTTTTGGAGGAGGCTCTGGGGTTTAAATTTACCAAGTAAAACAAAGTCTTGTGCATGGCGGGTATGCCGAAATATCACTCCCATAAAGGTGAATTTGTGTCATCAGCAGGTTATTAATGATGATATATGTGAAGCATGTGGATTGGGTAAAGAAAATAGGGGGCATCTTTTTTGGGAGTGTGAGGCAGCTCGTGAAGTTTGGGTCCAGTTAGGCATTAGTTTTGAAGCTCAAGGACTTAGGTACAATGAATTTTTTGATCTGGTGTGGTATCTTATGTTTGTCCAGCAAGTGGGGAATGATATTTTGGAGATGCTCACTATGATTGCATGGAGTACGTGGCATAATAGAAATGTAGCTAAACATGGGAGTCCACGGCAATTTGCAACTTAGGTAGTGCAGAAGGCTCAGGTGTTGCTAGAGGAATTTCAAATTGCGAATCATTCCATCTCCCAGCCAAAAAGGACACCATGCAGGAATCCTAGGCAACTCTGATTGCACGTAGCTATAAGGTGAATGTGGATGGAGTGGTTTTTAGTCAATCTTTCCAAGCTGGGGTGGGTGTGGTAATTCGAGACCATGTAAGTAAGGTGATAGCAGCTTTAAGCAAACAATTTCAACAGCTGCTAGGACCTTTGGAAATCGAAGCCAAAGCCATGGAGGTTGGGGTTTCATTTGCTTGGGATGTTGGTATAAGGGAGGTTATTCTTGAAAGTGATTCCAAGATTGTGTCTGATGCTCTTTTGGGTTTATGCACACCACCTATGATAATCTCAAATATCTTAGCTGGGGTATCTCAACAACTCTAGGATTTTAGAGTAGCTCAAGTATCCCATGTGAGGCGTCAAGGCAATAAGCCAGTGCATATTTTGGTAATGCATGCCAAGAATATTGTCAATACTGATAATTTTGTAACTTGGATAGAAAAAAATCATTTGCTGATTAAGTAAGTTGTTACTTATAATATACCGAATTTATCTTCATCATAATAAAGTTACAAATTTCTTAAAAAAAAAAAAAATTGCTACTTATTAAGTGTAGATCATTATCATGACTAACTCTCAATTTAGCATTGGAGAAAAAATCACCTTTTTCATACACTCTATTTCATAAGATGACAAACAATTGCCATCTACAAAAATAGGATGATCCAAAGCAATTCGATTGCCAATAATTGACATGAGCCCCATATGCATAAAACAAGAATGAGGTATATAAACTCAAAATACAAATGATGATGATAATAATCTATATAATATCTAAAAACTGAAGTATAACATTTATTGTTGTTACATTCATGTTAAGCCAAATAACCATAGCATTTCAATCCATTTTGATCCATTCAATCCATTTTGGTTTATTTGGTCCAATTTGGTCCTTTTGACTCACTTGGTTCATTTGGTCTACTTCAGTCCATTTTGGTGAGTTTATTTAAGAATGGGAATTCTTTTTTTTTTTAAGTTGAATGTACCTATTTTAAATTTGAATTAATTAAAAATATAGATCTCATAATAATAATAATAATAATACAAACACAAAGTAAAAAGTACAATGCAAGCATAAAGCAAACAACAAGTTTGTGCATTCAAAGACTACAATAGCTAAGCTTGATAAAGAGTAGCTTAGTACACAAAGCTTGAAGTATACTCTAAAATGGGTCCACTAATGGACAACAACACAAAAAATATAGCCCGAGAGAGAGAGAGAGAGAGAGAGAGAGAGAGAGAGAGAGAGAGAGAGAGAGAGAGAGAGAGAGAGAGAGAGAGAGAGAGAGAGAGAGAGAGCTATGTAGTTTAAAGGTCTAGCAATGAGTTTTTTCAAAGTTTAAAATAGTTTTTTATTTGAAAATTAAAGTTATTTTAATAGTTTAATTAAGTCTAGATTCTTCTAGAAAAGCATCTTAAGTTTTATTCCTTTGATTTGAATCCAAGGTAGTTGGAAAGGACCAAATTTAGAATTGCCTCACATTTTTTTTAAATAATTTATATATATATATATATATAAGTAGAAATCTCGTGCAAGAGAATATGGGGTTCTGCCAAATAACATTTTAATAGAGTGATTTTGCAAATAATAATGGGCTTACATGTAAAATAAACAAAAGATTTTGTCTAAGACTAAAGTTGATAGCAAGCCCAATCCCATTTTTATAACTTACATTAGTCCCAACCAAACTCTAATAAAAAATGGAGTAAATAATAACTCCTTCAATAAACCCCAGGTACTGTGTAGATAATAACACTAGTGGCTTTGAAGTTCTCTCTCATAATGCACATTATCTTTAAATCTACACATAAATTTTCTTTCTCTCTCTTAATACATGCTGTCTTTGAATCCATACATAAACTATTCACCTCCTTCCAAAACAACAATTTGCAGTCTCAATTTAGTGATCGGTTGAAGTGATAACGGCAGAAGATTAAAAGATTTCGGTGCTCCTTGATTTCTGAAATGGAAGAGTTTCTCTCAATAAATGATAGCTTTGCATGTTGTACAATTTGTTTTTTATTTTATTTTATTATATATATATATATATATATATATATCCGTTTCCTTTGGCTTATGAAATTCTCCCATAAATTTTTTTTTTCAATCTCCTGGTTTCCATTTCTAAGGGAATGTTAATTTTTGTCGTAAATTCTATTATAACCAAAAAAAAAAAAAAATCTCTATTTGGTTTCTTAGAGTTAAGGAAATAATTTTTATGTTCAATATTGTTTCATTCCCTACTTTCCTTGGCTAATTGAAATAATTTAGAATTACTCACAAATTTGAGTTGTATTGGAGAACACTACGCCTCAGTTTTGTTTGTAGAAAAAAAATTGAGGAAAAGATGAGCACTAACATGTTGGATTCAAGATTTGTTCAATGCTTCTGTGTTATTTATGAATGTTTTTTCTTCTTTCCATTTATTGTGCAAAATTCAGTTTTCTATAAGAACTATGTCAGTGCGAACAAATAAATATATCTACTAGGTGTTCGACAAATGGCTTCCAATAAGTACTTTAATTTCTTATTCTTATTTATTTTTAATTTTTTCTGTACAGATAAATCACTTATGGTGGAACTTAATGATCTTAAACACCTAAAGAGATCACAACTACAAGCAGCCATATGCAGTTAGCACTTTCCTAATTCCACCTCATTCTTCTTCTGTTTTTGCTCAATGGCAATTAGTGCTGACCCTATTCAACTTCTAAGAAAAGGTTTTGCTTCCTTTTTAAGGAGCCAATGATAAAATGTTATGTTAATGAAAAATTGTAGTAATGCAGCGTGTTCTTGATTAGTGAATCTCATTGAAATATTAAGAGCCCATATAGTAACCGAACTTAAAGATTGTTTTGTGTAATTTAAATGCTTAAACTACGGGCCCCACTTTTAAGTTTTGTGTTTGGTAAGAAAACTCTTGTTAGGATATTTAGATAACACCCCTCACTTAAGTGATTTAAAGAATGTATTTAGAGAACTCTTCAAAGTAGTTTTTAGAACTCAGGTAGTAGTATTTGATGGCATTGTGGTAAATATTGTGAAAAATAAGGGTCCCACCAAAACTGACTTGACACGACAAGTTGACTGCTCCTCTCTCCCTCTCTCTCCCTTTCTTTCTCTTTGGTCCTGTTTGGATAAACTGTTTCAAAAGGTGCGTTTTAAAAAACTAGCGTTTTTTAAAATGTGCATTTTGAAAACTCCATTTTAAAAACCATAGATAAGTGTTTGGTAAAAATGTGAAAATATGCATTTTCTATTTTTAAAGCCATATTAAGCGTTTGGACAAACTGTTTTAAAAATAGTTGTTTTGAGTGTAAATTCCAAAAAAAGGACTTAACTATTTTTTGAAGGTTATATTGTCATTTTTCCTGTGAACAATGTTTTTTTATTATTGAAAATATGTAATTAAGCTTAACAATTACATTAATAATAACAACAATAATGATTTTTCGTTGTTGAAATTCATGGAGAGAAGTTTATCAAATTTAAAATATTAAAAATAACTCATTAAGAAAAAGATATTAAACTGATTAGGAAAATAATTATATTAAAATGTTAATTGCCAACAATATCAATACTAGACAATCCATTATAATAATAAAAGAGTTCTTATCTGAAAAATTAAAAACCAAAACACCAAAACAGAAATAATAAAAATATTGTTTACAACTCGCAAATGGATTGAGCTATCTTGTCACGAACAAATTTCATCTCCTCATCTTGTATATTTTCAACGTTTGCTTGTCTGCTACTACCTTCTCCTCTACTATTGCTTCTTGGTCTGTCCAAGCCATGTTCATCCCAATTGAATCCCTCATCTTACCTATCATGTTTTCTAATAAAATTATGCAAAAGCAGCAACTATAATGTTTCTTTGGTGCTTAATGTCATAAGGTGGCATTTGCTTCAAAATTTTCCATTTATTCTTCCACACTCCAAAAGTTCGCTCAATTGCACTTCTAAGTGATGAGTGAACATAATTAAATCTCTCTTCTATGTGATTGCCTCGACCAACTTATCGAAAATATGAAAGATGATACCTCTATCCCTTATAAGGTGGCAAAAATCCTTTCCTTAAGGGGTATAAAACATCAACTAAATAATATTTTCCTAGTAAAAGAAAAAAAATGTAAGATGTACATAAATAATATCCTTCATACATATTTAACATATAAAAATTTTATATACCTGGTAGTGGTTTTGGAAAGTTGACAGATTGTCGACGGATAGCATCTAAGAAATATGTATATCATGTGTTGCACCCTCCCATCCAGCCATAACAAATGTGAAAAGTAAATCAAAATCGCTTGCTACCATCACATTAAAAGATGTCACGCCCTTTCTATTATAATATGAAGCTTTCTTGTTATCTCTAACAACAACTTGGATAGGTGTACCGTCAATGGCACCAATGCAGTTCTAAAATAGAATATAAAGTTTAGATACTTAGGAAATAAAGTTTAGAAACAAATTAAAATATATGAAATGAATACCTGAAAGTGTGGCATGTACAATGGATTCTTCTGTATATGTCTTGGAACTACACTAAGTGTAGGGTCAGAAGGCTTGAGGATATCCATTGAAATTATGTTAAGGTGTTTCATAACTCTATGAAAATGTCTATGTATAGTCTTACCAGAATGTTGGAATCTTTCTTGAACCATCCTATAGCAAAGTCCTTGTCCAAGTATCATTAAGCATATACCTACTGACTCTCCAAGCCTAATATGCCTTGTGTGCTGAAGCCCATATGTATGTTGTAAAACATTACACAATTGAAGGAAAACATGTGGCTTCATTCTAAACATTTCGTTTCATTACCCGTCAAACAATCCATCAACCACATATAGCTAGTTTGTTCAGAATCTCTACAAGGTTGTTTATCAATATATTTCATATAATATGTCACTAAAACATGACATCCAGCAACAACAAGATCATATAATTCCTCATCATCATATTCATCGTTTTCCACATCATAAGAATGATCTTCATCACTATTATCAATATGATCATTGTAATCCATAGGAATATCACCTAAAAAATTATAGCAATAAATTAGATAAATCACAATAAAGAAAATGAGTAAACATTTAAATGATAGGCACTGTAGTGTGACAATGTGGATATTTTCAGATATTTGTAAAGGTATGCATGGGTGGATATTTGTAGATATTTTTAAATAGGCATTGTGACAATTGTAGGCTTGATATTTGTAGATATTTTTAAGTAGGTGTAAGGGTGTGCACAGTTGGTGCGTATATTGTTGCGGAGGGGTGCGTGTGTGCCTGCATGAGGGCGCGTCTGAGTGTGCAGTGACTGGACTGTACTACATAATGGATTGTTCTTTCTTGACCATTTTCTAATTTCCATCCATCAAGTAGCCTCTCAACTCATGCTAATTATAACTAATTTCACAACCAAACAACAAATTGCAAGTATCATCATCAATGCAAGAAAGTAGGAATTTGTTGTATGGGCCTTTGTTTGAGCCTCTCAATCCAATTTCTTCACTAAATTAAAAAGAACACACTAACAGACTTTTTAAAGTGCAAAGCAATTTTGTATGTCAAGCAAAGAAACAATAGAAAAACTGGCATCTGCAGAATAACATAACTTTCAATAAAATAAGTTATTGAAAGAGCCCGTTTGTTACCGACAATGCTCCTCTGTCTCTCCCTCTTTATACTCTCTTCAATAAAATAAGCTATTTTACATGACATGACAAGTTGACAAGTTTCTCTCTCTTCAAAAAAATTAATTATTTTATACTATTTAAGTGAGAGTAATATACACTTTTTCTTTAAAGAAAAAAAAAAAAAACCGTACTAAACAACTAATTTTGTGTTTTCAGTTTTAAGAGAATGTTACAAAAATAAGCTACCAAACCCTTTTTTTTTTTTTTTTTTTTTTTGCATTATAAGAACTCAAAAGATGTATTTTAGTACACTTTTTAAATCATAGTTTTCATATTATTTTGAAAACCAAAACTACAATACTCTTACCAAACGGGCCCTAAGCAATTCTAATTGAAGATTTAGCTGCAATTCATTTCTTGAATCGGGAAAAAGGTGAATGACTTTAGTTATAATCATAATGGTCATTCCCTAACTTGCAATACTACCCTAAGCACAACCATCTACAATCTCATATAATGCAATCTTTTGACATCATACAATGACTTGAGGCAACTCTTGAATTCCATTCATATTGTATCACATAGTCTTGAATGAATTCCCAATTAATTTGTTTCCTTTTTTGTATTCACTTGCTACCTATGTACTTTGAGGTTCCATAATGAGATGGAAGTGCTTTCAAACTTTTATCACTGATTCATTAATGGTTTTATACCTATCCTATTTTGCTATGATGTGATAGGGATATGGTGTCACTTGCAATTTGATTTCTACATTGTCTCTATGCAAAAATATAACCATTTGCAAAATTTGATCCAATCCTGCCTGAAGAGTAGTAGCTATTTATAAAATTCATTTCACGTTTGGAAGAACATAAGTTCATTATAAAAACTCTTTTAACAATTGGAAGAAAGGTAGCTCTTTAAATTATTTGCATCTCTATCATATAAACGTTTGAACATTTCTCTTGGATATGACATTTTATGTTTCATGTTTATGTTTAAATAAATTTAAGGTTTAATGTTATACATAGTTAATAAATTTGCAACAAGTAATGATTTACCATAGCCAGGTAAATTATGAGGAACATAAACCTATTAGTATGCCCAAAGGGTAAAAGGCACCATTGAGATTTTCCCCCAACCCTCTTCTAGCTTTTGTGATCTCCTATCAAATATATGGTGATATATGCTCTACATAGCATGCACTTATTTTTATGTATACATGGATTATACCTTTACACAGTTTTTCCATGCATAGAGAAATATCACATTCTTGCTTAAATTTATTTGTTTTCACAACAATTGAAAGGAAATCTAATGACATACAATATAATTGAAATTGATTCCCTAATTATTATTACACGTCATAAATATTGTACATAGTCCATAAGATAATGTTTTTAAAAAAATATAGAGCCATATTAACTTGTATAAATTTTAAAAAATTATATAACTCATGCAAGGCCAGCTGAGTGGTGGAGCAGGAGATGCGGTTGCCTAAGGCCCCAAGTAAAAAAAAGCCCCAAATTTTAAACAATAGGGTTATTTATAATCAATAAATAAAATAATATATTTTTTTTACCAGATGAAAAACAAATAAAAAATAGAGAAAAATGCAACGTCCACAATATTTTTTACAATATTTTTATAGCTAATGCTAAGTAACAAGTTGTTACAGCTTATTATTGATGGCAAAAATAATTATAGTGATATTTTCAAATAGAAAACAAAAAGCAATTTAAAACCTAGGTTTTGTTGTAAAAAATATTGTGAATGTTGTACTTCTAAAAAAAATAAGAATAATAATAAGAGTTTTGTTAGCAAACTTTTACTAGTTTTCATTTAAGTTTACCACTAATGCCATTCTTTTACTTACCAACTTATCACTATCAATCTACCACATCAACAAGTATGAAAAATTTTGTCAAATTTTTTGTCTATAAAATTTCTATATAAAAAAAAAAAAAAATTAACGTAGTTCATATTAATTAGTAGTAATTTTGCAACTAAAATAAGATAATCAATTTTCGTCTTAGGCCCCAAAATACATCAAGTTGCCCCTAAATTCATGATCATTCAAACAATTAAGTCTTGGTCAAATATGATGTATTCCAACAATTTCATATTTCGTGTATACATGTTCACACATTTCAATAAAATCTCGAAGAGATAATTGTTAGACAAACTTATTCCCAATATTTAGCTATTAAGAAATTTACAATAGCCATAATGACTATATCTACATTATTGCTAAAGATAATTGGGCCAAAATGAACTTTTACCCCTTTCTCACAAATTTTTAAGTAAAATGCCTTATGTCTGAAACTAATTAGGGAAATGTCTCATGTCTGAAACTAATTAAGGAAATGCCCCTGTTTTGAAACTCGATTTTCTAAAAATCGAGTTTCAAATGTAAAACTCGATTTTTGGAACATCGAGTTATAGCAAACGTGGACTTAGAATTTTTTTTTTTTTTTTTTTTTTTGGAACTTGAGTTCCATGTAAAGTACTCGAGGTCATGAAACTCGAGTTCCACTTGAATTTTTTCAAGGAACTTGAGTTCCATGAACTCGAGTACTTCACATGGAACTCGAGTTTAAGAAATTTTATTTTATTTTTTTAAATTTTCAGTTCGCTATAACTTGATTGTTCAAAAATTGAGTTTTAAATTGAAACTCGATTTTTACAAAATCAAGTTTCAAAATAGGGGCATTTCCCTAAATAGTTTCAGATATAGGACATTTTGCTAAAAAAATTTGGCGAAAGGGGCAAATGCCCATTTTCTCCAAGATAATCGCAAAGAAGCCTGAAGACCATCCCAAAATTAAAATTCTTAGGATGGATTATGACCCAATGACAAAATTCAGCACATAATGATGCTAACTACTAAGAAGAATTCAGCACATAATGATACTAACTACTAAGTAGAGTTAGACTGTAGAGTTAGAATACACGATGATCATTCAAAACTCTTGAAAGCTCAAAAAGATTGTATAAATGCGAATTCTCTTTCTTTTTTTGTTGAAAATAAATGTCAATTCAAACAATTATATTACATACCAAATATACAACAAAAATCAAGCCTTACTCCCAAAATTTGTTTGGACTAGCTGTAGATCCTTAACATACAAGGTCAGCTGCATGTATTCTTTTTTGTCCATCCCCTTGAATTTAAGACAACCATCATTTATCTAGTAGCCATTGACTATTAAAACCTAAAATTGCTTTACGAATTCTTCAAACAGCATTTCCAAACTCTGAAACTTTAGTGCCCTTGGAAGTCATTGCACTATTCAATTCAGAAACGAAAAAGAAAACAAAGGTCAAAGATGAAAGCTGAGAAAGGAAGTTAAAACTTAACAGAACAATACACTGAAGAGAGTTGTACTTGTTCATAGCTAGAACAAGTCTATCATTATCTTTTCTTCGATAATTAAGTGCACACTTGGTTAGGGTTGTATACAAGCTCACTCAAGTATTAAATATTTTGGATTGTTTATTTAATTTTATTGCAAACGCAAGCGGAGCTCAAGTTTGTCAATAAACTAGATTTCATTTTCAAGATTGGTTAATTTTCTTATCAAACAAGCTCAAGCATATTAATTTATCCTTCTCTCATATATAGCAAACATCACAACTAAAATTTTATACCTATTCACACATCTTTGCTATTAAATAATAAGTACATATAGGGAAGTGGCGTCCTCATGTTTAGCTAAACTATTGCATTCTCTACCTATTAGACATATCGGAAATCCTGTAAACCAATAGTATGGTGGACAAAACTTGGGACCTCCAAGTTTCCAATGTGTCCCTCAAATCCATTTACCCCACCAATCAGTTGTTCCTCAAGGGATGATAACTAAAATAATTCAAATTATATTATCTAAGTTTGCTGCATTGAATGATTTTTATTTAGAACTTGTAAAAATTAAACTTGCCAATCTTGTATAGTTTTTTTTTTTTTTTTTTTAGAAGAACCTTGTATTGTTAAAATTTTTATATACCTTTTGTTATAAAAAAAAATAAAATAAAATTTATATATTACTTTTACAATGAAATTGACTATTTATATTATTAATAAACTACAAAGAATATTTTGATGTCTTATAAACTAAATTATAAATTTATATAATCCAATATCAAATCTATATAAAAAATACAATATTATAGATATTTAAATTGAGTCCCATAGTCGCAAGCTTAAACATAAACACATTACTATGTTGATCTTGGCTTATTAAAAATTGAGTCAAACGTAAGCTTTAATTTAGGTCATTACTAATAACTTACATGAACTAACTAAACATGAGCTATTTATGATTAACTTGATTCATTTATAGCTACACAAGGTAGGTCTAAATCCCAAAACCTATTTACCCTCCACTCTTTTAAGGGAGGAAGTATTATTCCAACTAAAAGTTAAATGGCTTAAACATCCTCTGATGTTTCAATAGATCTCATAAAAGGGTAAAGCTTTGAACAAATGTGATTACCTGAGGAGTGAGGACACATTATCAGCGTATGTAACATTACTACTATAACTAGAACGAAATATATATGTATATATATATATACACACACACAAAAGATCTTACAAAACTCAAAATATAAAACAAAGAAGATCGATTAATTATAGGGTCTTAAACTGCCAATTTAAAATTACAAAAAACATAAACATCTCTTACTTGTAATACAACAAACAAAACATTAGTACCAAAATTTTGGGATCGGCCATGAATCCCCGACATATTAATTAGGGTCGGCTATATATATATATATATATATTTTTTTTTTTTTTTCTCCATACTATTATATCTAAAGCCATACACTTTTTCTTTTTTTTTGGGATGGGTAGGAAGAATAATATAAATTGAAGATGGCTCCATCAAAAGATAACATCAGACTTTGGATGAATTGCATAGGGTTGAAACAAGAAAACTTCATCTTGTAATCGAAATTGATCCACCACCAGACACTCCCACAAGTCATCGTAGCTAATGCTGTATTTCAAAATCCACCCATCAGCTTGGTTGTGGTCTTCAAGCAACAAATTAAGAAATCTGAGTATTCACACTGAGCAAAACAAAGATGTCCATCGATACCCCAATACCTGATGATAAACTTGCTCTTTTGATCTTTGGTAGATCAATGGCATGGGCAATAAATAGATTGAGGTCGATGCAAAAAAGCTTTTTTGAGAATAACACCGAGTATAACATGCCATCCAAGTAAACAGACTCCTTAATTATGTTGGACCCATCAACATGAACGGGATCAAAATGTAGAGTGTGTCGAACCCACTTTTCAGTTTCCGAAGAAAACATGTCCAATCAATCAAGATGAAAATAAGGAATGCAAATAACTTTGAAATGAATGGATTTGCAAGGGTCAAAAGCCAGTGCAACATTGCAGCAATTTTTATCACAGGAGTAGGGAATTGTCAGAGACTCTTTAGTGGTAGGATTGAAGACATCGTACTGGCGTGTGGAGGGCTTCCTAAATAAAAGAAGGCCATTGCAGCTATCAAGGAGGTTCTTAGCATGCTTATCAATCTCGACTTCACCAATATCATCCCCGCCGGATTCTAAGGAGACATATTCTAAAACTTGTCTATCACCAGATTTTGACAATTCAGCATAAAAACGAAGGTTTGCATTGGAATTTGAGTAACTCCGAACCCGAGACATGTCATCGGAAAGAGTTGGTATGGAAATAAATTCCACAAAGAGAAGTATTTACAGAGACAATTGGAACACAAGTCTCCGAAATAAGAAAGTACCAATCTTTGGATACACATTTTTATCGAATTAGATCTTTCTCAGGCAATCTACATAGTATCTGAACTAACACATCTGGGCATAACTTAGGAACAAAGCACACATCTTTCTGAATTGAATTCGAACCCATAATTATTTATAAGAAATACTCCACAACTCTTACTAAGAGAAATATATAATAAGACACAATACTTATATATATATATATATATATTATAAGAAATACTCCACAACTATTACTAAGAGAAATATATAATAAGATACAATACTTATATATATATATATATATATATATATAGATAAAGGTTATAACTTATATATAAATATGATGAAGAAAACTAAGGATACCCGGAAAAATTAGAAGCCGAGAACACTTCTTGTTCTTCGGCAATATGCAGATGGCAATCTTGGCGTACCCTCTAGACTCTTTGTGCTGAATTTGTCTTTTTCCAGGGACTGTCAATAGCTGTGAAACCCTAAATCAATTTCTCATATCTATATTATTATTTAAAGAGTTTTTCTTGTTTGGACCGGATTTTTTTTTTGTTCAAAATACCTTTATTTTCTTAAGTTTTTTTTTTTGGGAGAAAAAAGACATCTAATATTATTAGCCAGAATCGGCGAAAAGGACAGAATAAAGGTGGGGAGGGGCATCCTCCATCCATACACAACAAAGTAAAAATATATTTTTAACTCCCACTAAAACATTGTCTACAAAATATGATTATTCTCCCACTAATTTACTTATTCAAAAACAAACTTCAAGTATAAACTTTTCTCTTTCTTTATTTTTTTAATTGGTCGAAAAAAAAAATTTTTTTTTTTTAAACCACATTAAAAAGTTATTTTTATTTTTATTTTTTATTTTAGAAACCCATGTTAAAAAATTACTATTTCTTTGGATAAAATTTAATAATTTGCATCAGTTATAATTTGGGATTACTATATTTTATAATCACAAAAAAAGCCTAGGGTGTGATGAGTGTTATGCGTTTGTACCAAATATTAAAATTATAATTGATGCAAATTATTAAATTTTACCCCATAAATAGAAAAGTCTCTGAACATGTGTGTGAACGTGTGCTTAGAAACTAGTGTAGGGGTAAAGTATTTACGGGTCTTATTTCTCAGTTGGGCCCCCATAGATGATAATTGGGGTGGAGCTGGGCCTTCAAGAGCCCACATTCAAATGAATAAAAGGTTAAAAAAATGCTTATATTTTGTAATTTGATAGGTTCGATGGGTGCAGGAGAATTTGAATTTGAGAGTGCGGGAATATTGATTGGTAGATTTTTTTTTTTGGGTGTAAGTGGATTTGTATTTTTCTATTTTTGGTGTGAATGGTAGGTTTTGTTTTCTTGATGCAAATGGATTGGATTTTTTTTTTTTTTTTTTTTTTTTTTTTTTTTTTTTTTCTTTTTTGGTTTTTATGTAATTATACTTCATTTCTTTGAAATTTGGAATTTGAGAGAATGATACTTTATTTCAAATTTGAAATAATTTTTTTTTATAAATATTTTAGTTGACATCTAATTTGACTAACTATGTTATATATTAGTTGCAAAGTGTAATAAAGAGTATAGTTTAGGATAATAAAGTGTAATTTTTTTAAGGAATTGAGAAGAGGGGGTAATTGCGTCTTTTTACAAGATGTTTTACTTTTTTATCCAAGTTAAGTAGTTAACCTCAAACTTAACGTTAGGATGCTAAGTGTGTCAAATGTCATAGTTTGTTATAGTTTAGGGTGCAAAATATGTATTCAAAAAGTTTACGGTGAAAAGTATAATTATGGGTATAATTTAGGGTAATAGAATGTAATTTTCCATATAAATTTTAGAAAAAAAAAAAAAAAAAAACAGATCTCTCTTAATGGCATTGAACAGATACATAAGTTCCAAAGCATTGTATTTACCATTTAGTCAGTTGGTATACTTCTATAGTTAAACTCTCTCACTAGACTCTTTGACTTGATTGTGATCACAACTGATAATGTTGCAACTGCCAACGGAGATGTGAGGCTATAGAACTTTCTATAAATATAATTTGAAGGAGACTCTAGCATACCTGGGTATTGCTTGTGTAAGAGCACTAGCATCTAGCGAGGCCAAAAAAACCTATTTTATATTTTCAAACACTATTTTATCTATTTTACCAACCTATTTTACAATTCACCCTATATCCTAGTCTTTATTTTTACATACAACCCAATAAAATAATATAAACTACCTAATAGAATAATAAAAAGTATTATTCTCTCTCTTTTTCCCCCACTCAACCTTTCTCTTCACACACAATCACATATTAAAATAATATTTTTTTTGCAACCTATGAATAGTAAGGTTGCATATTCGCAACCTTACTATTCATAGGTTGCAAATTTACTATTCATATGTTACAATTTTTTTTTAAGTTTACAAACCCGGATGGAGGGGGTTTGGGTGGCTTAGGTTGTAAAATAGCAACTAGGGGGGTGTTTACACCCCCCAATGCTAGTGCTCTAATCATCTAGTTCATTCTAAACACAAGTTACAGAGCATGGTTATTAAATTAGGCCATTGATTCGGTCTATTAGCCGGGTTATTAAATCACTGATTGAACCGCATGGTCAAATTAAAATATATATATATATATATATATATAGAGAGAGAGAGAGAGAGAGAGAGAGAGAGAGAGAGAGAGAGAGAGAGAGAGAGAGCACTATGTGGGGCCAAAAATAGTCATAAAGGCACAAGAGTTGAGGCCTGGGCTTTGGAAGCAAGCCCACTACAACTAATTGTTTTAAGATAGGTATAGCGAACCAACCCGTGGGTTCCTTAACCTACGGGTTAAAGTTGGAAAAGAAGATCCAGACAACATATAAAGTGAACCAAGGTGAGAAGAAAATCTTGAAATATGCATTAATGTTTCCTCGGTTTACCGAGGAGGCTTGATACACCTTAAAACAGTAAAAGTTTGAGTAATTTCTCCTTAATTCTTAGTCCTGATCCCCATTCAATGGGTTTTCCCCTCCTTTTATAGTAACTTTTCTTTCATCCTAACCTTCCACCTAGAGAGTGGAGGATTTTCCCTAGATACTTGTCACATCCCTAATTTGAGGGAAGTGTAGGGTGAGCTATAGGCTGTCCAAGCACTGTTTAAGTATCATTTTCATCATAAATGCGGCTGTCCTAGTTGGTATAATGCATTCAATGCGAAAGTGATGGGTACTTCCTCAACACGCTTCTCGTCCTCTTTCCTCCAATACCTACCATGGTTGCCCACCTCAAACACCTCAAATAGGGACAAGGTTCCTCTCTCCTACCTCGGGGCATGAGAGGCTCTCATTTGACCCCCTTCTTTCGATTAGGCCAAGATTTTCTTCGTTTGCCCACTTGGCCCATACTACCCTTGGGCGTGGCTTAGTAGTGTTGTTGTCCTCAAACCCCCCACAACAGCTTTAAAATTATGTTTTAATAAAATTTATGGTGATTTTTTTTTTTGAGACAAATTTATGTTTTATTAAAATTTATGTTTTGATAAAATTTATGATGAATGTGAAAAGGGATCAGGTCAGGAGAAAAAAAAATGATGCACATAAACTGATAATAACATAGTAGTCTTTTGATGGGATGAACATAGCCATGCATTTTTTTTTTTAATCCTTTAGGTTTCTCATCTTTAAATTATTATATTATCACATATTAAAAAGTAAAGAAGTCAACAAAATGAACTTGTAGATGTAATTTTACACATTTTACAAACCCAACCAGGTGATAAAAACTCATTCGAGTTAAACAGGTCACCACAAACCCGCCAAGTTTGACTGAGCCTTGTGCAAAAAACAGTGTAATTAAACATTCGGATTGGTTTAAGTGTTGGATCACTAGGTTTTGGTCTAATTGGTTAGGTCGGCATGGGTTTAATAACTATATTATAGAACATTGATTGAATTGCAAATGTTATCACATATATGCTAGTTTGTATCTAATAGAGAATTGGTTTCTCTTCTTTGTTGGTGTTGTTTCTTTGAAAGTTTGACTGTAGATTGATATATTATATTGTCAACATCGTTGCTTTGATTATGCTTACCAAAGTAAAGAAAGGATATGCAACCAGCTCTGTTTGGCAATTATATCAATATTTAATTATACAATTACCACTTAGTTGTCACTTGTCACTAACCTCTTGGGAGCAATTGCCTCCAGTTAGCTTTGTATGAGGAAAAGGACCTAAGAGCATTCCCATCAAAAGTTCTAAAAAAATTAGTATTTAGCATCTCAAAAACCAAATTTATAACATTTAAAACATTACTCTACAATACAACCTATATCAAAACTCTATTTTTTTTACCACTTCATATAAATATTGTATCTTTATTATTTTTCCTCTCTCTCCTTGTCTCTCTCTCCTCTGTTTCTCTCTTTCTCAATCCAACTATTCTTAGCATCACCGGCACCACACTACCAACAGTCACCACAAAACCCACCACCCAACCACCCACCAAAAACCCACCACTCATACCACAACCACCACTAACAAAAAAAGAAAAAAAAAATCACAGCTGAAAGAAACCTCCACATCCACTCACCACCACAAACCACAGCACACCAAAAAAAAAAAAAAAAAAAAACCCTCCGCCGTTGCCGCCACTAGAAAACCCATCACACCGAACCAAAACCCATAGGACATGGACACCACTTCCCTCCCCATTGTCATCTTCTTCCACGACGCGGCTCGACGTCCTCCTTCACACTATAAATCAAATCAAGACCCACCCTAACCAAATCAAGACCCAAAATCCCAAAACCAAATCAAGACCCAAAGAAAAAGAAGAACCATAGCCATCAGACCCACGCAAAAAAAAGATGAACCACAGCCATCGGACCCACGCAGCCATTAGACCTAAGAAAACCCACGAAGAAAAAAAAATGAGAGAGAAAAAGAAAAAGAAATAGAAGAAACCTCCATTGCCGCCACCGAACCACAGCCATCAGACCCACAATCCATGACCACAATCACCGGACCACAACCATCGGCAGCACACAATTGGCCGAGCAAACTCATCAGCGAACCACAGAGAGAGAGAGAAGAGAGAAGAGAGAAGAGAGAAGAAAGAAGTGAGAGAGGAAAGAGAAAGAAGAGAGAGAGAGAGTCATGGAGGTGAATAAAAAAGAATTTTTCTTTTACAATCCAGCTATAGTGCGGTCTCAAATATGAGATTGTATTGTAGCTGAATCTTAAAATTCTTAAGATTTAGCAACTTTAATGTAGAGGTGTTTTTATCATTTGAGGTGCTAAAAATGCTAAAAAATAGCATTTTTAGCATTTGAGAGCTTTAATGTGAATGCTCTTAAGGGGGGATTAGCCATGCTTCCGTTGAAGCATGTCTAATTGATATAAAGTATTCCATTATATCATTCCAACAATTTCATATTCTGCATGTACAGGCATTAGTAAGATCTAGAGGAGATCAAATTTAAAAAAGAAAAAAATCTAGAAAAGATGAATGGTAGACAACTTTATCCCCAATACTTTTCTAATAAAAAAAATACAATAGCCACAATGACAAAAAGCATTTACCGTATTGCTAATGATAATTGAAAGGAAGCCTAAAGACTTTCACAAAATGAAAATTCTTAGGATTGATCACAAAAGAATACAAAATTCAACACAAAATGATATTAAGAAGAGTTGAATTACACGGGAATCATTATTAAAACCATTGAAAGCACAAAAAGATGATAAGACTAATAAATACCAATTCAAACAATTATATTACACTCCAAATATATAACAACAAAAATCAAGCCTTGGTTCCAAAAAATTTTGGGACTAGCTATGGACCCTTAATATACAAGGTCAGCTAAATGTATTCTTTTTCGTCCATCCCCTTGAATTTGAGACACGTGTATTCTTCTTTGTCCTAAAATTGCTATACCTGATCTTCAAACAGCATTTCCAGGCTCAAAAACCTTTATGACCCCAGAATTCATTGCACCGTTCAATTTAAAACGGAAAAAGAAACAGAGGTCAAAGATGAAAGCTAAGATATTTAATCTAGGTTTATTGAATAATCGAGTCTAAACTTAAACTTGAGTTTAGCTCATTACTAATAAGTAATAACAAACTTAAACTTACTGAACATGAACTATTTATTATCAAATTGATTCATTTACAGCCCTACACCTAGTAGGTCTAAAACCCAAAACCCTATTTACCCTCCACTATTTTTAAGGGAGGAAATTCTATTCCATCTAATCGTCTTAAAAATCCTCTATTGTTTCAACAGATCTCACAACAGGATTAAAGCTTTGGATGAATGTGATTCCCTGAGTACGCATTCTTGTTGTATGTAACATTACTACTATAACTAGAATGAAAAATATAAAAACAAAAACATTCTTATAAAACTCAAAATATAAAACAAAGATGATTGACTAAACAGAGGGTTTTAACATTCTTATAAATTATTTTGATAGTAACGTAAGATTAATCTATCAAAAATAAAAATAAAAAAAGAGGAATAGAATACATATGGCTTCCCCTAACATATGCCCTAGAGTTTTTTTAGATCATAATAGGATTGGATGATTGCTTTAGCCTTTAGGTAGCATACAGGGCTCCCCCATTGATCTCCATAATTTCAAAAATTAACTTTGGAGATCCCATTGTACCACATTTCTGTTTAAATGAAATTCTTACTTAAACATAAATTGCCAACATAGCTAGAGAGAGAGAAAAAAAAAAAAAATATATATATATATATATATATATATATAGACACACACACAAAAAGCAAATGAACGAAGGGCATCAAAAAGCAACAAGGAAAAGTTATTAAAGAAAGCAATTCAATGGGCAAAACATATATCATTAAAAAAACAGTTCAAATTAATTCTCAAGAAAAACATTTAGCAGAATAAAAATAAGAAATCAAGGAAATGAGGTTTCAGTATCATAGTTTTTGTAGGGACACGATTTTTAACGATCCAAAGATGGCTTTGGGCTCGTATGTAAAAGGTTCGAACAATATGATTTGTAGAAAATGGGTTTTGAAAGGCTAGACTTTGGTCGTTGGGTAACGGTTTAGTCAGGATTTTCATGGAAGCCCATTCGAAGGTGGATTTGGTCTGTATGTCTAAGCCTTACACGGATGTGGTATGAAGATCTATCTCCTTGGAATTAGTCCAAGGAGCGTCTCGCCTTCGCCGTCCTCCTTTTTTATGAGTTTGTCCTCCCCCTTTTCTCTGGTTCCTGGGCAGCCCCCCTTTCAATGCAACGAGCTTCCCTTTTATACTAGTATTTCCTTCCCATTCTTCACCTACGTGTCCGTTTCTCCTTATTCGGGGTGGTTACTCGTTTTGTCAATCCTCACATCAAAGTGGTTGGGAAAAGCTGGACAGCATGGTATGAGTATGGGTTTGTCAGGCGATGGGCTCCACATTAAGGCATTGGCAGCCTTCTCCCTTGTGCTGCTCTTGTACTGAATTTGTCATTTTCTTCAGGCTTTTTTGTGAGATGTTGGGCGTAAAGTCGTCCTCGGCCACACCATTGGACCTTCAAGGAGCTTTCATTGTGCGTTCTTAGCAGTAAGTCTCCTCGGCCTGGGCTTTGGGCTTTTAATACAAAGTGGGCTGGGACCTCAGATTTCGGGCCCCACAATAGCCCCTCAAAATCCTGCTGCTCGACTTCTTAGTTGGGGAGGAGGGTTTTGGTGACATTAGGCCCACATTGTGGCTCGCTCAAATCCAGTACTCCATTATTATTTGTATTTTTTCATTTACATGGGAAGCGTGTCAAGATAAGGGCCACTCCTTTATTTTTCGCTCACGCGGGGTCTTTTGACATTTCGGTACTCGAGGCGCGCCTTCACGAGGATCTTCAGATCCTACGGCTGAGGATGAGGTTGGAAATTGAGCCAAGTCTGCTTTGTCCGTAGCATTCCTTGGAAATTTGCATGAATTAAATGCCACCGGTTTGCTTCTGCGTATAAATAGGGTAAGGGGTCACTCCACCTGTACATGAACTCTCCTGTTTCCTTCAGAATCATACTTCTTCTTTCATATTCACGATCTCCATTTCTAGTGCCACTCTACTTCAAAGTAAGATGTTCAAGGCGTGGATGGGGGATGAAAGGTCTCTGCACGCTTCAGAGGCACCG
Organism: Quercus lobata; assembly: GCF_001633185.2. Lineage (NCBI taxonomy): Eukaryota > Viridiplantae > Streptophyta > Magnoliopsida > Fagales > Fagaceae > Quercus > Quercus lobata. The sequence goes on along the minus strand of NC_044907.1, from coordinate 17,705,163 downwards.
AATTCTCAAGGTGATATGGTACGGGTAAGGATGGCACAGATTCAAGCCAGTCCCCCGTTTTGACAGGGGGAAGATGGTATTCCTCCCTCTTTTAGTTAAAATCCGAAGCAGGTTCTGGTCATGCCAGATTTTTGGTATGTCAAAAGAAGGAATTTCTGCCATCAGCGTCGTCTGCCTTGTAGCAGGCAAATTTTTGCGGGAGCTCCTCAACTTCCGGCTCCCTGCACCTTTTCTTCAACGGTGCAAGCCTCAAGTTGGGTTCCCTGCACCTTTTCTTTAGCAGCGCTAGCCCGAAGCCAGGTGCTCTCTGCACCTTTTCTTCGACGGTGCAGGCCCCACGTTGGGTTCTTTGGCTGCCTGAGTTATGGGCATGTAAAAGTATTGAGGAATGGTTTTCTTACACAACTCCTCGGAACAACAGCCAGCCTCTCCTCTGTGCTTCTTCTTCGGCTTTATCTTCATTCTCTTGTATTTTTTTTTTTTTTCTTTTTACTTACGTAGTTAGTTTTAGTATAAACTTATTTCAGCTTTTCATTGTACACTGCACTGTTTCTTTGTCTTAATAAAAAATGAGTTTATTTCTTTCTAAATATTTTTCTTCTCGGCAGCAATTACTTTGTGAATGAATATTAAATATACGTTTGCCTTTAATGATACTTGGAGCAGAAAAATGCCTTAAAACAAATTCCTACTGGTTTAAACTTACTGACATTATTAAGTATAACGATGACAATCCTCAATAAATTAAACTCTTGGAACTAACCAGGATAATGGCCGAGCGCTGTGCGATGCATGCTAGACAAATGTCCGAGAACGATAAACTTCTAAATAATTCATCCGAGAGGGTAGCCGAGCAGTGAGGGACTTCAATCGTGTTTTTGGTAGCATATTGCTCTATGTTGCATCAATCCCTTTGGTACTAAGGATCCGAGGGTAGACTGGGGAATCCGTTTAGTATAGGGATTAATCCAACTGTTTAATGGGTAGTTCTCCTCGGATGGATTCTAAGGTTCGTGTAACGTAAGATTTCTTTTATGTACTTGGTTTCCCCGTAGGCTTGAGTCCGAGGACCATGCAAGGTCTTGGTTCTGTCCAAAACTTGCAAGATTTCTTTTATGTACTTGGTTTCCCCATAGGCTTGAGTCCGAGGACCATGCAAGGTCTTGGTTCTGTCCAAAACTTGCAAGATTTCTTTTATGTACTTGGTTTCCCCATAGGCTTGAGTCCGAGGACCATGCAAGGCCTTGGTTCTGTCCAAAACTTGTAAGATTTCTTTTATGTACTTGGTTTCCCCATAGGCTTGAGTCCAAGGACCATGCAAGGCCTTGGTTCTGTCCAAAACTTGGAAGATTTCTTTTATGTACTTGGTTTCCCCATAGGCTTGAGTCCGAGGACCATGCAAGGCCTTGGTTCTGTCCAAAACTTGCAAGATTTCTTTTATGTACTTGGTTTCCCCGTAGGCTTGAGTCCGAGGACCATGCAAGGCCTTGGTTCTGTCCAAAACTTGCAAGATTTCTTTTATGTACTTGGTTTCCCCATAGGCTTGAGTCCGAGGACCATGCAAGGCCTTGGTTCTGTCCAAAACATGTAAGATTTCTTTTATGTACTTGGTTTCCCCATAAGCTTGAGTCTGAGGACCATGCAAGGCCTTGGTTCTGTCCAAAACTTGTAAGATTTCTTTTATATACTTGGTTTCCCCATAGGCTTGAGTCCGAGGACCATGCAAGGCCTTGGTTCTGTCCAAAACTTGCAAGATTTCTTTTATGTACTTGGTTTCTCCATAGGCTTGAGTCCGAGGACCATGCAAGGTCTTGGTTCTGTCCAAAACTTGCAAGATTTCTTTTATGTACTTGGTTTCCCCATAGGCTTGAGTCCGAGGACCATGCAAGGCCTTAGTTATGTCCAAAACTTGTAAGATTTCTTTTATGTACTTGGTTTCCCCATAGGCTTGAGTCCGAGGACCATGCAAGGCCTTGGTTCTGTCCAAAACTTGCAAGATTTCTTTTACGTACTTGGTTTCCCCATAGGCTTGAGTCCGAGGACCATGCAAGACCTTGGTTCTGTCCAAAACTTGCAAGATTTCTTTTATGTACTTTTTTATTTTTCGACCGTAAGCCCCTATACCAGGGCGGGGGGAGTTGGCTTGAGGCCAGAAGCCCCTAGAGATGCCCGCGCCCTTGGCACTGCAAGGCGTAGCCCCTAGCAGAAGTTTATGTCGGAGCAACAACTGTATGTCGTCGGACATGGAGGAAACCCCACGAACCTCTGCTTGCCATAGGGTTGACTCCACCGCAACCTGCGCCAACGCGCAAGCCTTCCCACAGACGGGACCAATTGTAGGGACACGATTTTTAACGATCCAAAGATGGCTTTGGGCTCGTATGTAAAAGGCCCGAACAATATGATTTGTAGAGAGTGGGTTTTGAAAGGCTAGACTTTGGTCGTTGGGTAACGGTTTAGTCAGGATTTTCATGGAAGCCCATTCGAAGGTGGATTTGGTCTGTATGTCTAAGCCTTACACGGATGTGGTATGAAGATCTATCTCCTCGGAATTAGTCCGAGGAGCGTCTCGCCTTCGCCGTCCTCCTTTTTTATGAGTTTGTCCTTCCCCTTTTCTCTGGTTCCTAGGCAGCCCCCCTTGTCAATGTAACGAGCTTCCCTTTTATACTAGTATTTCCTTTCCATTCTTCACCTACGTGTTCGTTTCTCCTTGTTCGGGGTGGTTACTCGTCTTGTCAATCCTCACATCAGAGTGGTTGGGAAAAGCTGGACAGCATGGTATGAGTATGGGTTTGTCAGGCGATGGGCTCCACATTAAGGCGTTGGCAGCCTTCTCCCTTGTGCTGCTCTTGTACTGAATTTGTCCTTTTCTTCAGGCTTTTTTGTGAGATGTTGGGCGTAAAGTCGTCCTCGGCCACACCATTGGACCTTCGAGGAGCTTTCATTGTGCGTTCTTAACAGTAAGACTTCTCGGCCTGGGTTTTGGGCTTTTAATACAAAGTGGGCTGGGACCTCAGATTTCAGGCCCCACAGTTTTAAATCATGAAACTTTTTTTCCATTTTTTATTATGCATATATGTGTGTGTGTGTGTGTTAACGGAAGGGGATAGCTGATGAAGACATAAAGTATAATGTATATAAGAAAGAAGAAAAATATAGCCACTTACAAGTGATTTGATCTGAAATTTCTCATGCCCAATGACTTTAATGGGACAAGGCAACGAGAGTACGTCAAAACTGGAGTATAACACCCAGGTACAACCATTCCTTCCCTTGTTTTAGAGACCAATTTAAAATTATTGCTTTTGAAATGCCAGCTTATGATGCTCCGAGCTGTTCCTAGAAAGATAACATCAGACTTTGGATGAATTGCATAGGGTTGAAACCAGAAAATTTCATCAAGTAATCGAAATTGAGCCACCATCAGACTATCCAACAAGTAATCCAAGCGGATGCTGTATCTTAAAATCCATCCATCAGCTTGGTTGTTGTCCTCAAGCAACCAAATTGAGATATTTGAGCGTTCACATTGAGCAAAACAAAGATGTCCCATTGATACCCCAATACTTGATGATAAACTTGATCTTTCAATCTTCGGTAGGTCAATGGCATGGGCGCTAACTAGATTGAGGTCGATGCAAAAAAGGTTTTTTGAAGCTAACACCCAGTATAACATGCCATCCAAGTAAACACACTCCTTAATTATATTGGAACCATCAATATGAACGAAATCAAGATGTAGATTGTGTCGAACCCACTTTTCAGTTTCTGAAGAAAACATGTCCAACCAATTTGGTGCATCAAGATGAAAATAAGGAGTGCAAATAACTTTGAAATGAATGGATTTGCAAGGGTCAAAAGCTAGTGCAGCATCTCAATATGAATCACAGGAGTAGGGAATCGTCACAGACTCTTTAGTGGTAGGATTGCAGACATCGTACTGGCGTGTGGAGGGCTTCCTAAATAAAAGAAGGCCATTGCAGCTATCAAGGAGGTTCTTAGCATGTTTGTCAATCTCGACTTCACCAATTTCATCGCCGCCAGATTCTAAGGAGACATATTCTAAAACTTGTCTATCACCAGATTTTGACAATTCAGCATAAAAACGATTTTTGGCATCGTAATTTGAGTAACTCCAAACCTGAGACATGTCGTCGGAAAGAGCCAAAGTATGGAAATAAAGTCCACAAAGAGAAGTATTTGCAGAGACAATTGGAACCGAAGTCTCCGAAATAAGAAAGTACCTATCTTTGGATACACATTTGTATTGAATTAGATCTTTCTCCGGCGGTCTACATAGTATCTGAACTAACATATCTGGGCATAACTTAGGAACAAAGCACACATCTTTCTGAATTGAATTCGAACCCATAATTATTTATAAGACAAATACTCCACAACTCTTACTAGGAGAAATATATAATATGATATGACACAATACTTGTATATATAGATAAAGGTTATATAAAAATATGATGAAGAAAACTAAGGATAGCCGGAAAAATTAGAAGCCAAAACACCTGCTGTTCTTCAGCAATATGCAGATCGGGAGTTGCGATCTTGGCGCACCCTGTAGACTCTTTGTGCTGAATTTGTGTTTTTCCAGGGACTATCGGTAGCTGTGAAACACTGAAACCCTAAATCAGTTTCCCATATATAGGGGTAAAGGAATTACGGGTCTTATTTCTCAGTTGGGCCGGCATGGACAATTATTGGGGTGGAGCTGGGCCTTCAAGAGCCCACATTCTATTTGATCTGTGGGTGCGGGAGATTTTGAATTTGAGAGTGCCGGGAAATTTGAATGGTATATATATATATATATATATTTTTTTTTTTTTTTGGTGGGGTGAATGGTAGGTATGGTTTTCTTGATATGAATGGATTGGAGTTTTTGATTTTTGCTTTTTTTTTTTTTTTTTTTGGTTTTCATGTAATTATACTTAATTTTCTTGAAATTTGGAATTTCGGTGAATGACACTTTTATCTCAAGTTTGAAAGTTTTTTTTTAATAATTTTTTTAGTTGACATCTAATTTGACCAAACTAGGTTAAATTGATATTAAAAATATTGTGTATTGACTTGTTTGCTTTTTGGTTAATGATATATTTCTATAATTACTCTTCCCATTAGAGTTACAATTTCTAACATATATATATATATATATATATAAAATAATAGGTGAAACTGAGAAAAACTCAAATTAGAATTCCAAATTAGAATTCTAATTTTGCGCCATATGTCCTAAATTATTTATTCTTAAACAATTTTATTTCTTAATTTTAGAATCAAATGTAGGATCATATCATAAATATTCATTAAGTGAGTTATTAAAAACAAAAACCAAAAAGTCTAAAACAAATGAATTGTAAAAAAAAAAAAAAAAAAAAAAAAAAAAAAAGTGGTTCACAATAATTAAAAAAAAGGGACAATTTTCATTTTTTTAAAGAGTTAACAAAATATAAAAATAACTATTAATAGTATTTAAATTATGTATATATATGAATTATAGTATGCATTTTATTGTATATTTTTAAGTATATCCATGCATATGCATAAGGTTACAAACTAGAATTAATATAATGCAAAGCATTATTAAATTAGTATCTTGTAATAGAATGAAGTGAAAGATAATAGGGGTGTTTATTTTTGTCTTCATATACTCGCTATGGTATGAGAATAGTGTCAAAATGTACCATTAATGAATTTTCAATAGTTGATAGATTTGAATCCTTACCTTGTTGAAATGGCTACCATTATTACTATTAAACCAGTTGTAGGGGTGGTTTTTTGGGGCCCAGGCCCAGCAAATAAATGGTTCTGGCCCAAAAGTCTCCAGACAATGAATTTGTAGAGAGCGGGTTACAGAACTGGGATTAGACGAAGTGAATGTCAATTAGATGAATGCCACGCAGCATATTGAGCGTGAGAACATTCCATTTACGTTCAAAGGATACCGGTCCAAGGAAACGTGTAAGGGCACCCCTTGCTCTAGTTACAAACTACTGAATTCTTTCAACTCTCTCTCTCCCTCTCTTTTCCTCAATTTCTCGATCCCCTCTTCATGAGGATTTTCTTCTCTTATATAGCACCCTCAAATTGATAAGGGCCTTACACTTGTTAACCATCTGGACTTTCACTTGAGTGCCTGTCCCATCGGACATACACCTTATCTTTCTGTGAGTTGCACTGGCCGAGATAATACTATTCACCTGTCTTCTCTACATTAATGCGGCTGGAAAAGTAGCTTCCTTACATTTAATGCAGCAGCTGTGGTTGCCTCCTGGACGTCTAACATTTTCCTCTTGCTTAGGATGGTTCCTCACTGTGTGCAGGGTGTATGTTGAACTCCCATTTGGTGTGTCCGAGGAGGCACTCCTCCTCGGACACCCCCTTAAATAAGTCCGGCCCAACAGGATTGGGCTGGAAGTCTTCTGGCCCCGTTTTCCCTTTTTGTCATGGCTAGACTCCGCGCGGGGCCCAAAGCCCACTGTTAACTTGTAAATTTTATCCCTACACCAGTAATGACTCATACAATATTTACAAAATTAGATATGTGGTATGATAATGGAGAATATATTATCTTTTTTGTTTCAAAAAAAACAAAATGATCTTGTAGAATGTATAACACTTTCTTATAAACTAAATTGTTTTGTTTATTATCCCCATCAGTTAAAATTGAAGGTTATCTAAAAGAACTAATCAAAGAATTTCATTATATTCCCTCTGATTTTGTTTTCTATTTCATCTAGTAGGCCCCACTCTATCTACACTAGAATTGTTCCTGGAAGTACCCTAAATTAAGGAAAAAAAAAAAAAAAAAAAAAAAACCATTTCCAACATATTTGCCCTTTAGTGAGGTTCAACTAAAAAATCAAGACTCATCATTGTTTTTTTCCTTTTTAATTGTAATTCATGTATGTGTTTTGGAGAGAGAGGATTGTTAAAATATATATAGTTTGAATTTGGTAAGGATGTCATGTAAAACCCTTATTTTATTATACACCCAATCTTAGTGTGCCAGATTAGCATTGTACATATTAATGAATAAAAGGTGCTACACAATCAATCACCGTCAAACACTAGCTCTTCCATCGCAGTTTGCTATCTCTCCCTCTCAGATCTAATCGGCACAATGCATCACCATCATTGGTTGTCGTCGTTGTCCCTAGCAATGGCAGCCATACTCACCTCCTTTCTTTCTCTCTCTAATTTTTCACTCCTGAACCCTTTGATCTAAACCTCCTTGGCTGACCATGAAAGCTGCCACTCACTACCACCATCGTGGGGATCCCTAGGTTTAAACCATTAACGTTTTGGGAAGCATTTTCCCAAAGTGGTCATGTCTTTTGCATTTGGCTCAAAACCAAGTTTCAACATTTTGGCTCAAAACTATGTATAGCACCCCCATTATATTCTCTCATGGTTTGAGCTTGGGGACCAACGGGATGGTGACAGTGGACAGTAGCTTTTGTGGTCAGCCATGAAGGTTTAGATTAGAGGCTTGGGGGGGGGGGCAGAGAGAGAGAGAGAGAGAGAGAGAGAGAGAGAGAGAGCAAATCTATGGTGGATGAAACTTGATGGCTTGATGAGGTTTAGTTAGATGTGTCACACTCTATTTATTAGTGTGTACTTTTGACATGGCATGCTGGGATTGTTGATGTGGTATGTTGAGATCGAGGGGAGTAAAACAAGAATATTACGCTACATCCATATTGAATTTATACTCATTTATATGTATATTTGTATGTATATGCATATATGAAAAAAATAATGTTTTACTTAATATGGTTAATAAGTAACAAAAGCTTAGTATATTGAGATAGTAAGCACTTATGCTTTACAATTCAAATTTGATTAATATTAGTTGACTATATAACTCAATCTTCAATTTAAGTTGATACCCTTCCTAAAGTTTCAAGAAATGGCAGTTCTTTTGGATGATTGTATAAATATAGTAAACAAGATCATGCCCCCTCACACTATGAGTCTGACTTTTCTAACAGATATTTCATTTTGACAAAAATCATTACCCAAACTATGTTAGAAATGATACTCTCCCCTAAGGTTTTGGGGTGCGTTACAAGTTTATCGGACCCGGACTGGATCGGGTTAACCGGGAATCGGACTGAAATCTGATTTTATAAACATAGAGAACTAGATTTATTGTTAATTTCGTGAACCGTGTGATCCAACCCTAGGTCAAGCATGCCTATTAATTAAGGAAAAAAAACATCAGAAATGTGCACTTACCAGGTTTAGAACCTAGGCATGGTCAGAGTTGGTGCTAGAGCCCAAGCACTTAGCTAAGCTTTCAAGTTGATGCTCAATGTTGAGGGGGAAATTTTCTGATGTTCCCAAATAGAATATGGGGTAGCCAAGCCGAAACTCGACGATGAGTCCTTGAAATAAAGCCCAAAGGCTATCGGTATGGTGTAAGTCCGCCCAAGCAAGAGAATGAGACTACACCCTAACAAGAAGACAATAATAAAGCATAATAAACACATTAGTGTTGCTAATTTGTTATATTATTAGTCTTTTTACGGTGTCATAGTTCAAATCAGTCCTTTAGCGGTACGGTATTATCTCCAGTGATATGGGTGAAATTATACTTAAAGTCTAACAGTCAATGATCAAATCAATTTAGGAAAGTGTTCACTCCTAGGGATCCTTGTGTGTCTTGTTCAAGGAAAATTTTAGTACTTTCAACCATCATTACATCAATGTGAGGGAAAAATTACATTGTTACAAATACATTATATCCTTTATCATAATAATAATAAACAACGATTAAAGGCTCCATAGTTACAAATAAAAGAGGAAAAATAGGATGGAATGAAGGGAAAGAAAGATCCCCAGCTCAGTGCAGCAGGCATCAAACTAAGATTTTAGTGAGTGTGTGTTCATAAGACATGAATGAGACAATATGGGCTATTTTGAGTGAGTGGGATGACGTTAACTCTGAGGTTAAGGCTTTTTGTGAGTAGTGGTCTGTTTGTGACTAGTTGAGAGACATTTATGAGTTGTGATTGTGTGAAAGGGGGAGAGAACATCTGAGATTAGATGAGTGTGGGCTAAGGATGATGAGTGATGAGCTTGAGGGGGGCTAAATCACGAGCAAGATAGCAAACAAACCCAAAATTTCAGAGAGGGTTGCTGTCCTTTGGTCAGTTATGGGACTTTTATGGAGTAGGAAGGAGTAAGCAAGGTGGTGAATGTTGGTGTTATGGTGACTATAGGCTGAGAAAGGTTGTAAATGAGCTCTAGAGCTTGGGGAAGCTTAAGGGAAGCTTAATAGGGGCTGAATTTCTGCAAAATGTAGTCAGTGACAGAAATCTTTAGTGAGGCCTCCCTCCTCCTATGGGCTGAGGTGTGCATGTTTTTATAATAGGGTTTTAGAGAAGTATTGATTGACAAGAATCCAAAAATGCATGACTCATCAAGGGTGACGAAATCAAGGTTTAAATTTCCTGAGATTTTGATCAAAAGTAGGAAAGTCCACTTTGAGGGGTTGTCTTGCTTCTTTGGGTAATGATGAGATTTTAGAGCTTTTTGCATTAAGTGCCAAGATTTTCGGGGCTGAGATTAATTATTGTATATCAAGAATGAATCCTAATGCTGCAAACAGAGATTTGGTCCCCCAATAAGTAAGATTTCAACACCCCAAGCCAGGTGCCAAGTTCTAGTCTTCTTCAGGGGGTTCCACTGGAGATCCCTTTATGCCCTCCAAACCACATGTTTCCAAATTTTCCCCTCTAGGATTCATGGGTTTAGTACATGAATCATGTCTTGATCATTTTTTAACATTTATAGCATCAATTTATTGAAATTTGGACAATTTGGTTTTAGCTCTCCTTCCGCTGAAGGTGTGGTCTTGAGGAAGATCATGGAGCCTCTTCATCCTTTTGACTTCAGTTGATATGACAGCTCTTGGGCACTGTTCACGTCAGGCAGAGGGTGGCAGAAAATTGATGAGACAGCCCTTAGTCCATTCTCAAAGGCTTGGTTCCCTTGTATGAGTCTCTAGTTGCTTTTTGGTTAGTTGCTTGTGTTTTTTTGCTTGGGCTTGCACACATGGGCTGGGTTGTGTGCACATGTTGCAATGGGATTTCATTCCTCATGGATTTTATTAGTAAATATTTTTGGGTTTTTTATAAATACTTGCAATGGGCCTTTAAGCAATTAGTTGTGATGTTTGAAACAATAGGACAAGTTTCAAAATACTTTTGTAAATACTATCTAGTTTGATGAATTCCATGTTGCAATAATATTCATGGTTTCTAATAATCGCATCATAACTTAAATGATGAGCTTGTGGGTTTGAATGTTTACCGTGAGTGTCGAAGGCATATATTATGGATGTTGCGATGCAAATGATGTCTAGGTATTTCATGGATTTATAACAATAAATATATGTCATGGGTCTAACAATCATAACTTTTCATGGGCTTTTACAAGATGCCATGGGTTTTGAGAATAGATAATTCATAAATTCCATGAGCTTGTAATATTGTAATAATATGTTTAAGAATAATCATGATATAGTATTTTGCCGAGCATTTAATAACCTTGGGCTTTTGATAGAATAGTGTCAAGTAGTTAGCTTGGGTTTTTAATAGTGCCAACGCAAGTTGGGCTTTTGATATTGCCAATGAGAATTGGGTTTTGATATTGCCAATGAGAATTGGGCTTTAAATAGTGCCAACGTAAGTTGGGCTTTTGATGTTGCCAATGAGAATTGGGCTTTGATATTGCCAATGAAAATTAGGCTTTAAATAGTGCCAACGTAAGTTGGGCTTTTGATATTGCCAATGAGAATTGGGCTTTTGATATTGTCAATGAGAATTGGGTTTTGGATAAATAAATTGCCATGTGTTTAAATCGTGGGCTTTGACACGGATTTGAATTCTATAGATAAAATTGTTTTGCCATGGACTTGAATCATGGGCTTCTTAAATATTGCCAAGCATAAGTATTCTTGGGCTTTAAATAGAATATGATAATAAAATTAGATAAAATATGAGTTTTGGGGTTTTTCGTGATAATTTATATCATAACCCAATTTAGATAATGAGATATGAGACATTTGTGATTAACATAATAATAGAGCAAAAAAAAATATTTGGGAAAACCCCAATAACTTATTAGTGGTGTTTGAAAATAAATAGATGGTACCTAAATAAAATTAGGTGTAAAAAAAAAAAAAAAAAAGTACTCTAACACTCAACAATTACCAAAAAAAAAAAATAATAATAATACTTGAAGTAAACTTAACGCAATTTTTTTCTTTTTTTTTTAAATGAAGACAACTTAACACAATTCTATTTTACTTAATTAAATTATCCATCTCTTACGAGGAATATAAAAAAAATTATAATTAAAATCCTTCAAAGATATTCAACTTTACTTCAAAAATTAATTATAAATTTTAATGTTTTCATGGTTATTATTTTATTTTATTAACTTTCTTATTTAATTATTAATTATATGCTTAAAAATCATTAAATTTCCCTCACATATGTAGATATATTAGTCAATTTTGCTAGTTTTATAAATTTAATATCTATATTTAGGCTTTAATTAATTATTAAAGTAATTATGACGTTATCGTGGTTCGACCATTGGTTCGACTTTAAAAACCTTGAACCTCTCCCATTACCGATTCTTTAAATGGTCTGGGTTTGAAAACCATGGTGCATTACACAATGATAGAAAGCATTTACAATATGCTAAAGATAGTCCCAGAGAAGGCTGAAAACTTTCCCAAAATTAAAATTCTTATGATTGATTACAAAAGGAGACAAAATTTAGCACATAATGATACTAAGAAGAGTTGAATAATAAGGGGATCATTAAAAACCACTGAAAGCACGAAAAGATGATAAGATTAAATAAATGTCAATTCAAACAATTATATTACACTTCAATAATACCCAAAAAAAAGAAATCCTGACTCCCAAAATTTTTTGGGACTAGTTATGAATCCTTAATATACAAGGTCAGCCACATATATTCTTTTTTGTCCATCCCCTTGAATTTGAGACATTCATCGTTGATCAGATCGCCATTGACTATATTAAAACCTAAAATTGCTTTATCAGTTCTTCAAACAGCATTTCTCGACCCAGACTTTTGTGCCCCTGGAATTCATGTATTGTTCGATTTAAAAAGAAAACAAAGGTCAAAGATGAAAGCTAAGAGCAGAAGTTAAGAGAACAATACACGTAAAGAGGATTCAACATGTTCAAGTACGACAAAAGAACTTGTTCCCAAGATTCAAACTGGTGCAGGACCATTTCATAGCTAGAATAAGTATAATAATTTTCTTTTCTTTGATAATTATACAAGTCAATTATTAAATATTTTGGATTGTTTATTTGATAAGCTCAAGTTCATCAATAAACTAAATTACATTTTCAAGCTTTCTTCATTTTCTTATCAAACAAGCTCAAGCTTTTTCACAAGTTATAGAAGAAAATGGGGTCCCAACTCCAACATTTTGGCAAAACCATTGCATATTTACCCATGAGACACCTCAGAAACCCTATGTACAGTTAGTATGGTGGAAGAAACTTGGGATCTCCAAGTTTACAGCGTGACCTTCAAGTCCATTTAGCCCACTAACTAGATGTCCCTAAAGGGATAATAACTATAATAAAGGCCCAAGAGAGAGAGAGAGCTATATGGGGCCAAAAATAGTCATAAAGGCCCAAGAGTTGAGGCTTGGGATTTGGAAGCAAGTCCACTATAATTAATTGTTTTAAGGTGAGAAAAAAATTTGAAATATGCATTAATGTTTCCTCAGTTTACTGAGGAGGCTTGATACACCTTAAACAATACAAGTTTGAGTAATTTCTCCTTAACTCTTAGTCCTGATCCTTATTCAGTGGGTTTTCCCCTCCTTTTATGGTAACTTTCCTTTCATCCTGACCCCTCCACCTGGAGAGTGGAAGATTTCCCCTAGATATTTGTCACATGCCCCATTTGAGGGAAGTGTAGGGTGAGCTATAGGCTGTTCGGGCATTGTTCAAATATCATTTCCGTCATAAATGTGGCTGTCTTAGTTGGTATAATGCATTCAATATGGAGGTGATGGGTGCTTCCTCAACATGCTTTTCGTCCTCTTTCCTCTAGTACCTACCATGGCTACTCGCCTCGTCCAAACCCCCTAAAAAGGGATGGGGTTCCTCCCTCCTACCTCGGGGCATGAGAGGCTCTCGTTTGACCCCCTTCTTTCAGTCAGGTCAAGATTTTCTTTGTTTGCCCACTAGGCCCGTACTATCCTTGGGCATGGCCCAGTAGTGTTGCTGTCCTCGGATCCCTCATAATAGCTTTTAAAATATGTTTTGATAAAATTTATGATGATTTTTTTTTTTTGAGAAGAATTTATGTTTTATTAAAATTTATGTTTTGATAAAATTTATGATGAATTAAAGATATAATTAAACCAATTATAAATTTTTAATAAGATTAATTAAAACAAATACACGAAATAATATAGTATACACCATAAAAAAATTCGTGTAGGTTGCAATAAGTAACGATTACAATTATTAATTTTATTCATAGAAAGGCTAAAATAACACCAGAATGCATATAGTTTTATTTTATACATAGAAAGCACAAAGCAGCAAAGGTAAATAAGATCAGCTTAAGGAACAAACAAATAAAACAACAAAATTTCAAACGAAGAAAGAAGAGAAACAAGGGTCACACTTACACTACATGACAATGATATTAAACAAGACAAAAGTAAAGGCCCAAGCCTTAAAGCCTTAAATATGTACCAATTGCAACAGGGCCAGGGTACGGCTGAATGTGAAAAGGGATCAGGTCAGGAGGAAAAATAAAATGATGCACATAAACTGATAATAACATAGTAGTCTCTTGTTTAGCCAAAAAAAAAAAAAACCATAGTAGTCTCTTGATGGGATGAACAGAGCAATGTTTTTTTTTTTTTTTTTTTTTTAATTCTTTAGGTTTCTCATCTTTAAATTATTATATTATCACATATTAAAAAGTAAAGAAGTCAACAAAATGAACTTATAAATGTAATTTTACAAACCCAGCCAAGTGATAAAAACTCATCCAAGTTACACGGGTCACCACAAACATGCCAAGTTTGACTGAGCCTTGTGCAAAAACAGTGTAATTAAACATCCGGACTGGTTTATGTGCTGGATCACTAGGTTTTCGGTCTAATTGGTTAGGTCGGCATGGGTTTAATAACTATGAGAGCGTTTGGATTGCTCGTTTATCTGCGTCCACGTTTGGTGCTGCGTTTTCTTTGTTTTGTTTTGTTTTTTTTTTTTTTTTTCTTCTGCCCGCATAAGTTGACTTTGGTGGACAAAAATTACTGTTTTGCACTGTAGCAGTACTGTTTATGTACTGTAGCAACACTGTTCATGTATTAAAAAATATTAAAAATAAGTCCCACGGTACTTTTCACACATTTAAAAATTATTTTGCTACAGTGTTTTCAGTTTTCAGTTTTCAGTTTCAGCAACAATAAGCTCAATCCAAACGGACCCTATATTACAGAAAATTGATTGAATTGAAAATGTTATCACATATATGCTAGTTTGCATCTAAAAGAGTATTGGTTTCTCTTCTTTGTTGATGCTGTTTCTTTGAAAGTTTGACTATAGATTGAGATATTATATTGTCAACATTGTTGCTTTGATTATGCTAACAAATGTAAAGAAAGGATATGCAACCAGCTCCGTTTGGCAAGTATATCAATATTTAATTGTACAATTACCACTTAGTTGTCACTTGTCACTGACCTCATGGGAGCCATTGCCTCCAGTCAGCTTTGTATGAGGAAAAGGACCTAAGGGGGGATTAGCCATGCTTCCGTTGAAGCATGTCTAATTGAAATAAAGTATCCCACTATATCATTCCAACAATTTCATATTCTGCGTGTACAGGCATTAGTAAGATCAAGAGGAGATCATATTTAAAAAAGAAAAAATCTAGAAAAGATGAATGGTAGACAACTTTATATCCAATATTTTTGTAATAAAAAAAATACAATAGCCACAATGACAAAAAGCATTTACCGTATTGCTAATGATAATTGAAAGGAAGCCTAAAGACTTTCACAAAATGAAAATTCTTAGGATTGATCACAAAAGAAGACAAAATTCAACACAAAATGATATTAAGAAGAGTTGAATTACACGGGAATCATTATTAAAACCATTGAAAGCACAAAAAGATGATAAGACTAATAAATGCCAATTCAAACAATTATAATACACTCCAAATATATGACAACAAAAATCAAGCCTTAGTTCCAAAAAATTTTGGGACTAGCTATGGATCCTTAATATACAAGGTCAGCCACATGTATTCTTCTTTGTCCATCCCCTTGAATTTGAGACACGTGTATTCTTCTTTGTCCTAAAATTGCTATACCTGATCTTCAAACAGCATTTCCAGGCTCAAAAACTTTTGTGTCCCCAGAATTCATTGCACTGTTCAATTTAAAACAGAAAAAGAAACAGAGGTCAAAGATGAAAGCTAAGATATTTAATCTAGGTTTATTGAATAATCGAGTCTAAACTTGAACTTGAGTTTAGCTCATTACTAATAAGTAATAACAAACTTAAACTTACCGAACATGAACTATTTATTATCAAATTTATTCATTTACAGCCCTACACCTAGTAGGTCTAAAACCCAAAACCCTATTTACCCTCCACTATTTTTAAGTGAGGAAATTCTATTCCATCTAATCGTCTTAAAAATCCTCTATTGTTTCAAAAGATCTCACAACAGGATTAAAGCTTTGGACGAATGTGATACCTGAGTACGCATTATTGTTGTATGTAACATTACTACTATAACTAGAACGAAAAATATAAAAACAAAAACATTCTTATAAAACTCAAAATATAAAACAAAGATGATTGACTAAACAGAGGGTTTTAACATTCTTATAAATTATTTTGATAGTAATGTAAGATATTATCTATCAAAAATAAAAATAAAAAAGAGGAACAGAATACATATGGCTTCCCCTAACATATTCCCTAAAATTTTTTTAGATCATAATAGGATTGGATGATTGCTTTAGCCTTTAGGTAGCATACAGGGCTCCCCTATTGATCTCCATAATTTCAAAAATTAACTTTGGAGATCCCATTGTACCATATTTCTGTTTTAATGAAATTCTTACTCAAACATAAATTGCCAACATAGCTAGAGAAAGAAAAAAAAAATGATAAGTAAGAGAAAGATCAAATATTTGAATGTAGCCGAGGGTTCAGAATGGTCCAAAACAAAAGCCTTTTGGGCATTCTACAATTCGGCATATAACTGTGCAAAGGAAAAATATATATACAAAAAGCAAATGAACGAAGGGCATCAAAAAGCAACAAGGAAAAGTTATTAAAGAACGCTATACAATGGGCAAAACATATCTCATTAAAAAAACAGTTCAAATTAATTCTCAAGAAAAACATTTAGCAGAATAAAAATAAGAAATCAAGGAAATGAGGTTTCAGTATCATAGTGTTAAATCATGAAACTTTTTTTCCATTCTTTATTATGCATATATGTGTGTGTGTGTGTGTGTTAACGGAAGGGGACAGCTGATGAAGACATAAAGTATAATGTATATAAAAAAGAAGAAAAATATAGCCACTTACAATTGATTTGATCTGAAATTTCTCATGCCCAATGACTTTAATGGGACAAGGCAACGAGAGTACGTCAAAACTGGAGTAAAACACCCAGGTACAACCATTCCTTCCCTTGTTTTAGAGACCAAATTAAACTTATTGCTTTTGATATGCCAGCTTATGATGCTCCGAGCTGTTCCTAGAAAGATAACATCAGACTTTGGATGAATTGCATAGGGTTGAAACCAGAAAATTTCATCAAGTAAT
Source organism: Quercus lobata (assembly GCF_001633185.2). NCBI lineage: Eukaryota > Viridiplantae > Streptophyta > Magnoliopsida > Fagales > Fagaceae > Quercus > Quercus lobata. The sequence continues at coordinate 17,688,271 of NC_044907.1, read as the reverse complement.
CGAAATTGAGCCACCATCAGACTATCCAACAAGTAATCCAAGCGGATGCTGTGTTTTAAAATCCATCCATCAGCTTGTTTGTTGTCCTCAAGCAACCAAATTGAGACATTTGAGCGTTCACATTGAGCAAAACAAAGATGTCCCACTGATACCCCAATACTTGATGATAAACTTGATCTTTCAATCTTCGGTAGGTCAATGGCATGGGCGCTAACTAGATTGAGGTCGATGCAGAAAAGGTTTTTTGAAGCTAACACCCAGTACAACATGCCATCCAAGTAAACAAACTCCTTAATTATATGGGACCCATCAATATAAACGGGATCAAAATGCAGAGTGTGTCGAACCCACTTTTCAGTTTCTGAAGAAAACATGTCCAACCATTTTGGTGCATCAAGGTGAAAATAAGGAATGCAAATAACTTTGAAATGAATGGATTTGCAAGGGTCAAAAGCAAGTGCAGCATCACAATATGAATCACAGGAGTAGGGAATCGTCACAGACTCTTTAGTGGTAGGATTGAAGACATCGTACTGGCGTGTGGAGGGCTTCCTTAATAAAAGAAGGCCATTGCAGCTATCAAGGAGGTTCTTAGCATGCTTGTCAATCTCGACTTCACCAATTTCATCACCGCCGGATTCTAAGGAGACATATTCTAAAACTTGTCTATCACCAGATTTTGACAATTCAGCAAAATAGCGATTTTTCGCATCGTATGATGAGTTACGATGAAGACGAGACATGTCGTCGGAAAGAGCCAAAGTATGGAAATAAAGTCCACAAAGAGAAGTCTTTGCAGAGACAATTGGAACACAAGTATCTGAAATAAGAAAGTACCAATCTTTGGATACACATTTGTATTGAATTAGATCTTTCTCAGGCAGTCTACATAGTATCTGAACTAACACATCTGGGCATAACTTAGGAACAAAGCACACATCTTTCTGAGTTGAAATCGGACCCATAATTATTTAAGAACAGATACTCCACAACTCTTACTAAGAGAAATATATAAAAAGATACAACACTTATATATATATAGATAAAGGTTAAAACTTACATAAAAATATGAAGAAGAAAACTAAGGAAGCCGAAAACACCTGTCGTTCTTCAGCAATATGCAGATGGGGACTTAAAGTTGCGATCTTGGCGTACCCTGTAGACTCTTTGTGCTGAATTTGTGTTTTTCCAGGGACTATCGATAGCTGTGAAACACTGAAACCCTAAATCAATTTCCCATGTATAGGGTAAAGGAATTACGGGTCTTATTTCTGAGTTGGGCCGGCATGGACAATTTTGGGTTGAAGCTGGGCCTTCAAGAGCCCATATTCTATTTGATCGGTGGGTGCGGGAGAATTTGAATTTGAGAGTGCGGGAGAATTTGAATTTGAGAGTGCGGGAAAATTTGAATGGTAGTTTTTTTTTTTTTTTTTTGGGTGTGGATGGTTGGTATGGTTTTCTTGATGCGAATGGATTGGAGTTTTTGATTTTCGGTTTTTTTGGTTTTCATGTAATTATACTCAATTTTCTTGAAATTTGTAATTTGGGTGAATGACACTTTCATCTCAAGTTTGAAAGATTTTCCTTTCTTTTAATAATTTTTTTAGTTGACATCTAATTTGACCAAACTAGGTTAAATTGACATTAAAAATATTGTGTACTGACTTGTTTGCTTTTTGGTTAAGGATAGATTTTTGTAATTACTCTTCCCATTGGAGTTACAATTTCTTTTATATATATATATATATATATATATATAAAATAATAGGTAAAATTGAGAGAAATTCAAATTAGAATTCTAAATTAGAGTTCTAATTTTGTGCCATGTATCATAAATTATTTATTCTTAAAGAGTTTTTTTTTTTTTTTTAGATAGTTTCAACTTATGGCGTCTGCTCTTGATTATTGTTCTTTATCATCAGACGAAGACATCAATCAGTTTTTGATGTAGGCAGGGATTGAACCCTAGATCTCTTATACAACCATTAGAGACTTCACCAATTGAGCTAACTGGAACCCACATTCTTAAAGAGTTTTATTTCTTAATTTTAGAATCAAATGTAGGACCACATCATAAATATTCATTAAGTGAGTTATTAAGTACAAAAACCAAAAAGTTTAAAACAAATGAATTGTAAAAAAAAAAAAAAAAAAAAAAGTGCTTCACAATAATTTTTTTTTTAAAAAAAAGACAATTTTCATTTTATACCTAATAATATCCATATAAATTTTTTTAAAGAGTTAACAAAATATAAAAATAACTATTAATAGTATTTAAATTATATATATGAATTATATTATGTATTTTATTGTATATTTTTAAGTGTATTCATGCATTTGCATGAGGTTACAAGTTAGTATTAATATAATACAAAGCATCATTAAATTAGTATCTTGTAATAGAATGAAGTGAAAGATAATAGGGGTGTTTATTTTTGTCTTCATATACTCGCTATGGTATGAGAATAATGTCAAAATGTACCATTAATGAATTTTCAATAGTTGATAGATTTGAATCCTTACCTTGTTGAAATGGCTACCATTATTACTATTAAACCAGTAATGACTCATACAATATTTACAAAATTAGATATGTGGTATGATAATGGAGAATATATTATCTTTTTTGTTTCCAAAAAAAAAAAAAAAAAGATCTTGTAGATTGCATAATACTTTCTCATAAACTAAATTGTTTTGTTTATTATCCCCATCAATTAAAATTGAAGGTTATCTAAAAGAACTAATTAAAGAATTTCATTATATTCCCTCTGAATTTGTTTTCTATTTCATCTAGTAGGCCCCACTCTATCTACACTATAATTGTTCCTAGAAGTACCCTAAATTAAGGGAAAAAAAAACCATTTCCAGCATATTTGCCCTTTATTGAGGTTCAACTAAAAAATCAAGACTCATCATTGTTTTTTTTCCTTTTAAATTGTAATTCATGTATGTGTTTTGGAGAGGGAGGATTGTTAAAATATATATAGTTTGAATTTGGTAAGGATGTGATGTAAAACCCTTATTTTATTATACACCTAATCTCAGTGTGCCAGATTAGCATTGTATACATTAATGAATAAAAGGTGCTACACAATCAATCACCGTCAAACACTAGCTCTTCCATCGTAGTTTGATATCTCTCCCTCTTAAATCTAATCGGCACAATGCATCGCCATCATTGGTTGTCGTCGTTGTCTCTAGCAATGGCAGCCATACTCATCTCCTCTCTTTCTCTCTCTCATTTTTCACTCTAGAACTCTTTGATCTAAACCTCCTTGGCTGACCATGAAAGCTGCCACTCACTACCACCATCATGGGGATCCCTATGTTTAAACCATTAACGTTTTGGGAAGCATTTTCCCAAAGTGGTCATGTCTTTTGCATTTTGGCTCAAAACCAAGTTTCAACATTTTGGCTCAAAACAAACCCAAGGGGTTGGCCGAGTTGGTTGGGCTCTCAATCTCAAGATGCTTGTACCGCAGTGGCGATGCCACGTACAGGTCAGGGTGTTCCCAGGAACACCCTGACCTGAAAAAAAAAAAAATTATATATAATAAAAAAAAAATTTGTATTTGTTCTATACTAGGAACACCCTCAGCCACAAAATGAGGAAAGCCCTCAAATTAAAAAAATATATATTTATTCTACTTTCAAAAAAAAAAGCCCAAAAAAAAAAAAATTGTACAAAGGCAAGCCCACGGCAAGCCCAAGTGCCCAACAGATAACAGACAAACCCACAGGCCACAGATTCTCACCAAAAAAAAAAAAAAAAAAACCAACAGAGCAGCGCAGCGCCTTAAAAAAAAAAAATGACAAACCCACAGATTCTCACTAAAGGCTTTATAAAAATAAATGAAATCACTAAGCTAACCCTAACCTAAAGACAGACAGCGGTCACAGAGAGCAACGCCGCTTGTTGAGGCTCATCCAAGCCAAGTAGCCAACGCCGCTCGTCGTCGCTCATCGGATCGGAGGACGGAGATCGCCAGTGCCAGATCGGCAGATCGCTCGCTCGCTGGCTCATCCGCTCGTGTCCAGTCCAGTTCAGGCCTCCCGCCTCCCTGCTCGCTGCTCGGCTGCTGCTGCTGCTCCGGTGCTCCCTCCGACCCTCCCTCAAGGTATTTCATTTTTTTTTCTAAGCTAACTTCTCTCAGTCTCTCTCTTTTTCTCTCTGAGTCTCTCAGTCTCTCTCTGACTCTCTCTATCTGAAATGATGACTCTCACTCTCTCTCTCTCTCTCTTTATTCTTTAATAAGACCAACTCAGTATCTCTCTCTTTTGATTGGCCGAACTTTAGTCTTTAGCTTTATTAAATTTTGTCTGTTTTTAACTTTTTGAAAATTGAATTTGGCTTTGTCATCTGCTGGTGTTGGTGTGTGTAGTGTGACGGTGTTGGTGAAATATTAATTATCTTTTAGTGTAATGTGTTATGTGTTATTTGTGAAATTTTCTGATTGGCAGGGCAGGTGGCTGGGTACATGGGATGGAGTCGGGTTGCACAAGTGCATATTACACAGTTTTAGTGATTTAATTATTGTGCTACACATAATAATGTGCACATTAGTGGTTCTTTTAGTGTTTTTAGTGTAATGTGCACATAGGGTTAAATAATATAACAAATTAAAGCAATATAATTAATGACAAACAAACTAAAGCAATATAGTTTATTGTTATATTAAACAACAATAATTGAAGCAGTATAATTAACCAATAAATTATAAAAGACAAATAAATTAAATTATGTTAGGCTAAATAACAATTAATAATTTTATAATTAATGAAACAACAATATAACAAATTATAGTTTATAAAAAGGCAAATAAATTAATGAAACAACTAAACAATAATAATTAATAATTTTATTAATATTTCAAATGAACTTATAATTTATTGTATAGATACCTTTGTTCATTTATTTTCTTTTCACTTTTTTTTCTTTTGAGGTTTTTCAGTGTACAGTATGCAAATTTGTTTTGGTTTTAAGAACTTTTTTTTTTTAATACTAACTTCATGCCGGCCAAATCTTGAATTTCGGTCGGTATTTACCGAAACGTCCCAAAACACCTGAAATTTTTTCAAAGTAGAATAGGAACACCCTGGACAAAATTTCTGGAGTCGCCACTGTTGTATCGGGTTCGATTAGGTGTGCTTCCCAGTTCAAGTCTTGCTACCTGCACTTTGAAAAGAATTTCCTGAGCCAGTGCTTTACCCCTTTGTGGGCCCACTCTGCGTGAACAGTGATTAGTCTCTGGTTGAAAGCCTTAAGAAAACACTGTGCGAGAGCAAAAAAAAAAAAAAAAAAAAAAAAACATTTTGGCTCAAAACTATGTATAGCACCCCCATTATATTCTCTCATGGTTTGGGCTTGGGGACCAACGAGATGGTGGCAGTGGACAGTAGCTCTTGTGGTCAGCCATGAAGGTTTAGATTAGAGGCTTTGGAGAGAGAGAGAGCGAGAGAGAGAGAGAGAGCTTGATGGCTTGATGAGGTTTAATTAGATGTGTCACACTCTATTTATTAGTGTGTAATTTTGACATGGCATGCTGGGATTGTTGATGTGGTATGTTGAGATCGAAGGGAGTAAAACAAGAATTTTACACTACATCCATATTGAATTTAAACTCATTTATATGTATATATGTATGTATATGCATATATGAAAAAAATAATGTTTTACTTAGTATGGTTAATAAGCAACAAAAGCTTAGTATATTGAGATAGTAAGCACTTATGCTTTACCATTTAAATTTGATTAATATTAGTTGACTATATAACTCAATCTTCCATTTAAGTTGATACCCTTCCTAAAGTTTCAAGAAATGGCAGTTCTTTTGAAAGATTGTATAAATACAATAAACAAGATCATGCCCCCTCACACTATGAGTCTGACTTTTCTAATAGATATTTCATTTTGACAAAAATCATTACCCAAACTATGTTAGAAATGATACTCTCCCCTAAGGTTTTAGGGTGCATTACACAATGACAGAAAGTATTTACAATATGCTAAAGATAGTCCTAGAGAATCCTGAAAACTTTCCCAAAATTAAAATTCTTATGATTGATTACAAAATGAGACAAAATTCAGCACATAATGATACTTAGAAGAGTTGGATAATAAGGGCATCATTAAAAACCATTGAAAGCACAAAAAGATGATAAGATTAAATAAATGTCAATTCAAACAATTATATTACACTTCAATAACACAACAACAACAACAAAAAAATCCCTAGTCCTGAAATTTTTTGGGACTAGCTACGGATCCTTAATATAAAAGGTCAGCCACATGTATTCTTTTTTGTCTATCCCCTTGAATTTGAGACTTTCACTGTTGATCTGGTCGCCATTAACTATATTAAAACCTAAAATTGCTTTATCGGTTCTTTAAACAGCATTTCTAGACTTGAACTTTTGTGCGCCTGGAATTCATTATACTATTTGATTTAAAAAGAAAACAAAGGTCAAAGATGAAATCTGAGAGCAGAAGTTAAGAGAACAATACACTTAAAGAGGGTTCAACATGTTCAAGTACAACAAAAGAACTTGTTCCTGAGATTCAAACTAGTGTAGAACCATCTCATAGCTAGAATAAGTACAATAATTTTCTTTTCTTTGACAATTATACAATTCAAGTATTAAATATTTTGGATTATTTATTTGATTTTATTTCAAATATGATTGAAGCTCAAGTTCATCAATAAGCTAAATTACATTTTCAAGCTTTCTTAATTTTCTTATCAAACAAGCTCAAGCTTTTTCACAAGTTATAGAAGGAAATGGTGTCCCAACTCCAACATTTTGGCAAAACCATTGCATCTTTACCCATGAGACACCTCAAAAACCCTATGTACAGTTAGTTTGGTGGAAGAAACTTGGGATCTCCCTGTTTACAATGTTCCTTCAAGTCCATTTAGCCCACCAACGAGGTGCCCCTGAAGGGATAATATCTATAATAATTAAAACTATATTACTATTATTTTTTTGAGAAACAAAACTATATTATTTGAGTTAATTGCATATAATGATTTTTATTTATGAATTTCTCAAAACTAAAGTCACCAATCTCGTATCATTAAATTTATTTAAGAATCTTGTATGGTTAAAATTTATATATAATTTTTGTTGTATAAAATAAAATGAAATTTATTATAATTTTTACAACACAATTGACTATTTATATTATCTAAAAATTACAAATAATATTTTGATGCCTTATAATAATTTATAAATTTACATAATCCAATATCAAGTTTATATAAAAATATAGAAATTTAAATTGAGTTCAACTTGATTCATTTATAGCCCTACATCTAGTAGGTCTAATACCCAAAAGTTATTTACCCTCCACTATTTTAAAGGGAGGAAGTACAATTCCATCTAAAGTTAGTTGTCTTAAAAATCCTCTGCTATTTCAACAGATCTTATAAAAGGGTTAAAGCTTTGAACAAATGTGATTACTTGAGGATGCATTATTGGCGTATGTCACATTACTACTGTAAATAGAACAATAAATAAAATAAACTAAAAAGTTCTTATAAACTCAAAATATAAAACAAAGAAGACTGACTAAAAAGAGTCTTAAAAAACCGACTAATTACAAAAACCGTAAACTTCTCCTATTTAAAAAATACAACAAAGAAAACCTTAACTCAATTTTGAGAATTGGCTATGGATCCTCAACGGATTAGTTAGTGTCAACTATATGTATTCTTTTCCTTCATTCTATTTTATCTATAATCATATTCCTTGCAACTCCCTCAATTGACTTGTAATTTTAATTACTTCTACTAATGTGATTTAAATCTTGATCTATTATAAAAGAGGCATACTATTGCTAAGATCTTTTAAACTTTAAAGCATTTCAGCTTCTATAACTTTGGAAAGAAATGCTGAATTATGTAGTGTATGCATTTTTGCCAAGAAGCATACCAAAAAAACTATCACTATTATATTGAGAAAACAGAATGATCATACGTATTGAGCTTCCTCTTACTTTCCTAAAGTCCTATAAAAAAACATGAAATTATTACTTACCAAAATATGCCACCATATCCCCAAAGAAAAAACAAAACGATCAAAAAGAAATGGCATTAAAGAGGACAAAGAACAATAACACAAATTTTTTCAATCAAGCAATACTCTGGGCAAATGGAAACATTTCCCATGAAACACAAACGTTAAAATTAGTTCTCTCAATAAACAAATTTAGCAGAATGAGAGAAAAAAAAAAAAAAAAAAATGGTGTCAGTATCATAGCCTTCTGTGAGAGGGAAGGGTGCGATAAAGCAGTACAACGCACAACGTCTATAAACGAAAGAAAAGCAATAAAGCCACTTACAATTGATTTGATCTGAAATTTCACATGCCCAACGACTTTAATGGGACAAGGCAACAAGAGTACGTCTTCCTAAATAAAAGAAGGCCATTGCAGCTATTAAGGAGATTCTTAGCATGTTTATCAATCTCGACTTCACTAATATCATCGCCACCGGATTCTAAGGAGACATATTCCAAAACTTGTCTATCACCAGATTTTGACAATTCAGTAAAATAACGTTCTATCCCATTGTAAGATGAGTTAATCCGAACACGAGACATGTCATCAGAAAAAACCGAAGTATGGATAAAAAGTCCACATAGAGAAGTCTTTGCAGAGACAATTGGAACACAAGTCTCCGAAATAAGAAAGTACCAATCTTTGGATACACATTTGCATTGAATTAGATCTTTCTCAGGCAGTCTACATGGTATCTGAACTAACAAATCTGGGCATAACTTAGGAACATAGCACACAACTTTCTGAATTGAAATCGAACCCTTAATTATTTAAGACTATTACTCCACAACTCTAACTAAGACAAATATATAAAAAGACACAATACTTATATATATATATATATATATATATATATATGCAATGAAAGTGAAAACTAAGGATACCCTGAAAAATTAGAAGCCGAAAACAACACTTGTTGTTGTTCTTCAGCAATAAGCATATGGGGACTTAAAGTTGGGATCTTTGTGCGGAATTTGTGTTTTTCCAGGGATTGTGAGACCCTAAATCAATATAGGGGTAAAGAAATAACGGGTGTTATTTCTCAGTTGGGCCGGCTTGGACGATTATTGCAGTGGAGCTGGGCCTTAAAGAGCCCACATTCTATTTGATTGGTGGGTGCGGGAGAATCTTTTTTTGAGAAATAATTGCAACATGCTGTTAACCCGTATCTCGAATCATTTCTCCCCTAAACCCCCAAATATTTTGTACATGTGGGAAAATTTGACAAAACTATGTTAAATTGGTATTAAAAATATTGTGTAAAAATAACTGGTTTTTTTTTTTTTTTTGGTTGAAACTTGTTTGCTTTTTTGTTAGAGCATCTGTAGCAGATGTTCCAAAAATTACGTTATTTTACCACATCAAATATCTATTTTATTATTTTACCACATCATTTTACAACATCTCATTTATCCGATGTTTTATAATTCAATTCTATACATTAAAATAATATTTACTACACATTAAAATAATATTTACTACCCATCAACAATAAACAAACAACAAATAATATACCACATATCTTTCGTACCGTGGCAAATTTAATGTTGCAAAAAAAAAAAACAATATCCCACATCTACTAAATGGGCTAAAATTGGGTTTGGTGTGGGATATGTGCCAAATATTTAGCATTTGGCACATATCCCACATCTAGTGTGGGTGCTCTTAAGGGTAGATTTTTGAGATTAACCTTTCTTTTAGAGTTACAATTTCTAATCTATCTATACTACTAATAAGAAGATTCCCCTAGTTTTTCTTTAATTTTTGACGTACCAAAATATTCTCATACAAATTCTGAAATAACATACCCTTTAGTTTGTTTATTTTTCCTACAAAGAACGAAAAAGGTTAGAAGAGTAATACTATCTCACGTACAAAAGAGAAAAAAAAAAACCGCTATTCCCATTTGTATTCAAATATTTGATACTTATCTATATTTGTTATCTATTTGAATTTAAATACTTCAATTATGTTTTAAAAAAAAAAAAAAAACCCTATTATCTTTCACTTCATTTTAATACAGAGTGAGCTAATGATAATTATCATTATCTCACTTTGGATGAATTAGTCATATTAATAAGTAAGAATTAATCATAGATTTGAAATTAAATAAAATAATTAAATATTATTTAAGTGATATTTTGGATGTAAAAAAGTCCCTATAAAATCCTCACCTTAAGCCTCAAACAATCTTGGGCCGGCATTGGTCCCTAGCAATGGCAACCATACTCACCTCCTCTCTTTCTCTCTCTAATTTTTCACTCCTAAACCCTTTGATCTAAACCTCCATGGCTAACCATGAAAGCTGCCACTCACTACCACCATCACGGTGGTCCCCACGTTTAAACCACTAATGTTTTGGGAAGCATTTTACCAAAGTGGTCGTGTCTTTTGCATTCGGCTCAAAACCAAGTTTCAATATTTTGGCTCAAAATTGTGTATTGCACCCCCATTATATTCTCTCATGGTTTGAGCTTGGGTACCAATGGGATGGTGGCGGTGGATAGTAGCTCTCGTGGTCAGCCATGAAGGTTGAGAGAGAGAGAGAGAGAGAGAGAGAGAGAGAGAGAGCTTGATGGCTTGATGAGGTTTAATTGGATGTGTCACACTTTATTTATTAGTGTGTGCAATTTTGACATGGCATGTTCAAATTGTTGATGTGGTATGTTTGGATTGAAGGGAGTAAAACAAGAATTTTACACCACATCTATATTGAATTTAAACTCATATATATATGTGTGTGTGTGTGTGTGTGTGTGTATGTCTACATATGTGTATATGTATATGCATATGAAAAGAACAATGTTTTACTTAGTATGGTTAATAAGCAACAAAACCTTAGTATATTGAGATAGTAAGCACCTATGTTTTGCCATTCAAATTTGATTAATATTAGTTGACTATATAACTCAATCTTCAATTTAAGTTGGTAACCTTCCTAAATGTTTCAAGAAATGGCAATTCTTTTGGAAGATTGTATAAATGCAATAAACAAGATTATGCCCACTCACACTATGAGTCTGACTTTTCTAACAAATATTTCATTTTGAAAAAAATCATTACCCAAACTATGTTAGAAACAATACTCTCCCTTAAGGATTGGGGGTGCATTACACAATGAAAAAAATTAATTAACAATATACTAAAGATAGTCCCAAAGAAGCCTGAAGACTTTCCCAAAATTAAAATTCTTATGATTGATTACAAAAGGAGACAAAATTCAGCACATAATGATACTAAGAAGAGTTGGATAATAAGGGGATCATTAAAAACCATTGAAGGCATGAAAAGATGATAAAATTAAATAAGTGTGCGTTTGGATAGCAAACGTGTTTAGTGTTTGCATCCAAACCTGGGTTTTGTGCACTGTTTATGGGACCTTCAAACCTCTTTTTTCTAGCAAAATTTTAATTAAAAATGGGCCTCAAGGCACTATTCACACGTTTAAAAATTATTTTGCTACAATATTTTTAGTTTTGAGCAATAAGCGATATCCAAACAGACCCTAAATGTCAATTCAAACAATTTTTAGGAACAAAGCACACATCTTTCCGAATTGAATTCCAACCCATAATTATTTAAGACAAATACTCCACAACTCTAACTAAGAGAAATATATAAAAAGACACAATTATATATATATATATATATATATATATATATATATATATATATATATATATATAAAGGGTATAACTAGTACAATGTTGTAACTACTTTACAAGTTTACTTATAAATATAATGAAGAAAACTAACGATACCCGGAAAGCTGATGGGGACTTAAAGATGCGATCTTTGCGTACCCTCTGGACTCTTTGTGCGGAATCTTCGCAATGACTTGGTTGATAGCATTTTATGAAATAAAACTACTGAATTGGAAGTAGTAGGTTACCCTAATGGTTATTCAACTTCATAAACAAGATGCATTTGGTAAAGGTAAGATTCTCACCACTGCTAAGCGTGATATACCTTTGAGCAGCTTTGTAGTGAATTTGGGCGACATTATAGTGTAGATGAGATTCTTAGTAGATTATTTGATTGAGGAATGAATACAATGTGTTATGTCCTAGGCAAAACACTCTCTACACTTCTCATTTCTCATTGATATTTATGGGCAAATACAATGCATGATATTCATACAATAATGGTTGGACTACTTCCAACACAATAGGCAACTTCCTACTTCCTAGGTAGATAACCTCCTATAAACACATACTAGGCTCATTCATGTGACTTTAGCTTAAGTTTTAAGTCCCCTCCAAGATGTTCACTAATGTATATCTTGAAAAGTTTAGCCATTAATGTGCCTCATTCTCCATGACCACATAATTAGAAAGTTAAGAAAGAAAGAAAGAACTACTAAGCTATTTTTCCTACTGATCGACTTGTCGAGCATCTACCGTTGTGGAAAGTCATGAATGTCTTAGCTTGTCCTCAATTTTTGCTTCTGTTGAGTTGGGAAAGTTCTAATTTTGTGTATTATTTATTTATTAATATCTTGTTAACATTAAAGGGGTGCTAGTTTTATTTTTCATAGTATATTTAGTCTTCAATTTTAGCATATTTTTAATTATTGAATTCTAAGGGGCCGTTTGGTAATGTTGTTCTAGTAACGTTTTTTGTATTTTTTTGAAATATGCGTGGATAAAAAAATGTGTGAAAATACATGTAATGTTGTTTGAACACTGAAAATTGTTGTTCAAAATACACTATCAAACACCCCCTAAACTTCTATGTTTCATAAGTTCACCCCAAGCTAAATCTCTGGTTCTCCTAGTATTATGTGATTAAGATTTGTCGAAACCAGCAAGACAAGAGGAATTCATTTTGGGTGGATAGACCATTGGACATAATTGCCGTAGTCTACCCAAAGTACCAAATAATTTATCAAGTAGTTCAAAATTACAATCTTCTAGTTGATATGGTCCAAGTACAAAATAAGAAAATCAATTAAAATCTAATAGAACTATTGAAATGAGCCAGAAGATTACATGGCATACAACGTATATAACCTGTTGGGATGGTGACACGTGTTCACTTTTTATCACATGTCATCATTCCAACAGGTCTTGCACATAACACAAGCCAATATATATATAATATAGAAATACTATTAAGTACTAACATTAAAAATTTGACAAAGTTTTTATTGATTCTTATCTAGACCTACTCAATATTTTAATTAAAAAAAAAAAAATCAAGTAACCTCACTTTTTATAGCTGGCGGTTATTTTACTTTTTTGTTTTTATTTTTATTTTTTCACTCCATTTAAATGTTGGGGAGATGATTACCTAGGGGTGATTCTTTGGGTAGTTAATATAATGTTATAGTAAAAACACACCTAACCCAAAAGGCATAAACTCAATGGTATGAACTCAAATATGTTATGTTAACCACTCGTTCATTTTATCATTATTCAATGTGGAACTTCACCCACATGTGTTACATACCTTGGATCCCCCTAGCAAAAATTTTGGTTTCAACATTTTTTAGAGGTTTCAAGAATATTTTTTGTCATTTTAAGGTTTCAGGGGGTACTTTAGTCATTTAAAAGATTTTAGGGTATTTTTTGAAATCATTCTAGAGGTTTCAAAGCTATTTTTGGTCATTTTAGAGGTTTTAGAAGTATTTCGGTCATTTTTTTAGGTTTTATATAGGTATTGCAATCATTTGGGAGGTTTTGTGGGTGTTTTGAAGTTCTATGAGTATTTTGGACATTTTAAAAGGTTTAGGGGTATTTTAGTCATTTTTAGGGTTTGGGGGTATTTTGGTTATTTTACATGATTTTAGGTGGCATTTTGGTAATTTTCTAATTTAAGGGTATTTTGGCAATTTTAGAGATTTTAGGGGTATTTTTGTTATATATATATATATATATATTCATTGATTATTTATTAAGTACTTTTTTTAGGGCTTGATTATTAAGTACTTAGGTGAGTTGGATTTTACCTATAATAATTAAAATCTAGCAGAGCTATTGAAATCAGCTAATTCATATTCTTGATTTAGTTCGGTCCAATTTATATTCTTTTATTTTTTTTTAGGTAAATGTTAATAATTTGCATCTATTATAATTTTAAAATATATATTTTTTATTTTTCAAACAAATAAAAAAGATAAACTATAAAGATAAACTGTAATTTTTTTTTGAATGTGAAGGGAAAAAAATCCTAAATTTTAGAAATTCTTTTTCTGAATTCAAAATGAAATTTGTAATTCGACATTTATGACCTTATTTATAAATAAAGTTACATTTCATGGTTATTTTTGAACAACACAAAAGTTCAGTTGAAATAGAAAAATCCTCTTATATATATACTAGTATATAGTATAGATATTGAAATTTTAATTTTTAATCCTTGGTGTAAATAATTTTTGTACCTATTTCTCACAAACCCTAGCCTATCTCATTAAGATTGGACACACACACGGAAATAAGGCCCATGACATAGCCCATTCCCGATCCAAATTCATTTTTCCTTTCTTTTTGAACAACCTCTTTTAATTTAATTTTTTTTCCTACTATTTATAATTCATACACATTCCCGCTCAAAGCCAAATCATTTTTCACTCTTCCATTTCTCGGAGTTTCTCTCTTCTCTCTTTTGCTCGTTCTCTCTCTCACCCTATATTGCTATCTCATTGACATCGTTTGTTCCTCTCCGATCGCACGTTTGTTCATCTCCGATCGCACCGATCAGGTGAGTTCTCTCTGCTCTCTCTCTTTTGCGCTCTCTCTCTCGCTACTCTTTCTCACTCTATTTTGCTTTCTCAGTGTCTTCTCCGATCGCACGTTTGTTCATTCATCTCCGATCGCACCGATCAGGTGAGTTCTCCCTGCTCTCTCTCTTTTGCGCTATCTCTCTCGCTACTCTTTCTCACTCTATTTTGCTCTCTCAGTGTCTTCTCCGATCGTACTGACTTCTCCGATGGCACAAATCAGATCCGGTGAGTTTTCTCCGCTCTCTGTTTTGCTCTCTCTACTCTCTCTTACTCTGTTTTCTCCCGCATTGATTATAATTTGTGTAAATTCCTTTTTAGAAATTATTGATTAAAACTTGTTTTATCTATATATTTTTTCTTTTTATGGAAGATCATGGCAATTTTTTCTCTGCGGCTACTGAGTATGAGATATTGAGAGGGATAGGTAATGCAAATTTTATAGTGTTGTTATATAGATGCTATTAATAGTTTATTTTGTAACATTGTATTAAATGTTTGCAGCTGAAGGTAGTTCTGGCCAAGTCTTTTTATGCAAGAATATGTTAGATCAACATGAATATGCATTAAAGAAGATTTTTATTGAAGAGGATGATGATGATGAAAAAATCCTTGAGTAAGTTTATTAGGACATAAGTTTGTAGCACATAAACTCTATTGTTTGATGTTTTGTTTGTTTTAATTTTTAATGAATTTTTAGTGATGAATTTGTATTCTACAATGTGTTTGTCAGGGAGGCTAGGATTATGGCTAGCTTGGATCACCCACACGTCATTCGCTACTATCAGGTATTGAAAAATATAACCATGTGATGGCATAGATTCTGCATAAGATACTACAAAAGAGATATAAATCTATTAGTTTATTAGTTTCTTACAAGCAAATGAAGAAATTGGAATCTCCTTCCGTGATCTTTATTGTATTACTCATTTGTTTTAAAGTTCTGATTTAGCTTTACAACCAAAACAATGGCTAATGTGTCTAACTGATTTTTGAAGGCTTTGCTAGAGTGGATGAAAGCTTTGGGGATTTTTTTTCATTTCAAACTTCTCTGAGCTTATTGATCTTTGTAATTTTAGAACTGTAATTTAACTTTCAGCTAGTATACTCCCAGTGTAATTGATGAATTTGCTAATAAGATTTTATTACTTATCAAAAAATAAAAATAAATTTGCCTAACTGATTTTGGTGTTTTTAATGCCCTAAATTGTGTAATTAGTTTTCTCATGGTGTTTCTGTCTGAAGAGTGTTATGTGTGGCAAATCCAGAGTGTTATGTGTGGCAAATATCTTTATTGGGGGATTTGTCTTGTTAATTTGTTTTGGCTATATTAGGGGTTTATAATATTTGCTTGATGTGTTTTGAGGCTTGGTAAATGTTTGAGATGAGTACTGGCTGTGGCTTAAATTTAAAGAGAAAATAGCTTTTTTGAACTACTTTCAGGTTAGAGGAATTAGTTTGGTAAACTTCTTCCTTTGTTTGGAATCTAGCTCTTTTTTGCCAATTGTGGAGCCTATGGAGGGAATGGAATCATTGTACATTTGACAGTGTGGAAGTCTCTGTTGATTAGCTGAAATCAGTTTTTATAATGTAATTGTTTGAATGGTCTCATTTTCTAGGCTCTGTTGAGATACATGGGATAGTTCTTCTACTTTAATAGAGATTTAGTACTTACAAAAAAATTACTAACACATGCTTTGCTTGTACAGGTTTGGCGAGGTGATAACAGTTACAATTTTGAGAAATTTGCTGGGGAATTTGATAGTTCGAGTGATGACTCAAGTGGGAAGAGAGATCCTTCCAGGTCTTGCATTTATATTTTGATGGAATACTGTCCAAAGACGCTGGAAACAGTATTCAGAGAGGGAATTAGCGAGGAGCTTGCTATGAGATATTTTCGACAAATTGTCGAAGGCTTAGACTATATTCATAGTCAAGGCTTGATCCATCGAGATATATGCTCTCAGAATCTATTTTTAGATTCTGAGAAGCAAATGAAAATTGGAGATTTCGGACTAGGTATGAATTTTTATTTTAATTTTTTTTTATGAATACATCTTAGTTCACCAATTTTTTTTATTTCATGTTTCTAACTTGGTTGTATTATGCAGCAAAATTTATGGAAGTCAAAGACGGAGAATTTGGGTTACAAAGTTCAGATGATTACGGACACCATTTCTACAGAAGTCCAGAAGCGACGAAGAATTCCTGGATTACGCAGAAGTCTGATATCTACAGCCTTGGAGTCTTGCTCTTTGGACTCCTGTATCCCAGTAAAACAGAAGTGATGAGGATAGAAAAGTTGAACGAGTTGCAAAAATCTCTTGACTTTCCTGACGATTGGAAGTATCCCGATCTTATCCCATTGATCCGGGTCTTGATGTCAAAAGATCCTTCTGTACGTCCATCTACAGCAGACATACTGGCTCGAGAACAACTGTGGGGTAAGTTAAATTCCGTTTTATTGGACTAGTGTTGACTTTAGTTTTGTTCACTTAGAGATTATTCTTTCATATCTAAAATGAATGCTTGTTTTTCTATGTTTGTATACTCACAGCAATAGTAGATGATGTTCAAGTTCAACAGCTTAAGGAAGAAAATTTACAACTCAAAGAACAATTGCAGCAGGTAGAGGCATTAAACTTGATAATTTTAAGGGAAGAAAAGGAAAATAATAAAAATAATTCATTGTTCATCTTCTTCCAGGTTGACATGGGTATGGATATGACAAGAACACACTTAACCAAAAGGCCCCACACTTTTTGAATGGTAAAATCGTATTCTTTTTTTTTTTTTTTTTTTAATTTAATTTTATTTGTCATGCTCATGCTGTTGGCTCTACTTCTGTTGCTTTTGGTATTTGCTTTTTAATTTTTCATGCTTCCTTTGTGGCAGTTTTATAGAGTTTTTTGGGTTGTATGACTCTTGCTTTTTGTAGTTTTCTTGAGAGGAAACAGCATTAACGACATCTAAGGTTCAATTGTAACTCACTTTTCTTTGGTTGTGTTAGCAAGCTTATGTGGTTGTCTTAGTGAACCCTTAGAAGTTGGTTCTGTAGTTATGTTTGCTGGATGCTTTGTCTGAGATACTGGTAGTGCAGCTTCATGCTGCTAGCTTAGGTTGGTTGTTAGTTGCTGGTTGAGTCTCTGATGCTGGTTCAGCAATTTTTTTTTTCATTTGTGCTAAATATAGATTTGTTTTATCAAATTTGTGTGGCTTGTTCTATTGGTGATTTGCTTTACCTATTATTTCTGTATGGAACATGTGTTGCATACTGTTGTTTGATTATTGATCTGTATTTGGGATAAGCATCTCTGGTAGTATCAGTTGTTTTTTGCTAGTAGAATTTCTGAATCATCAAAAAATTGAGTTGGTCTCTGAGGAAGTTGCTACGTTTATGCTTTGCATCACGAATTATGATCTTTACTTGCTGGCCAGGACTGAAAAGTTTATTTGTTAGCCTGATAAATCATACAAGGTAAAGGTTCAATGATGGTGCTGCTCTCAAGTTCATATCTGGTGTAATCAACATTATCAAGTCAGAGCTTTGAAGAATTATGCCCTAGAGTTGTTTCTTGTGCTGATATTCTGGATTTGGCAGCCAAAGATATTGTTTTTGGTTAGCCAATGACTGTTGTATGCGCTATATGGATTCTCTTTCCATCTGCTACAGGTGTACTCTCCAAAGTCTGGAGTGGTTTGAAATGTTTGGATATTACATTTTTAGCAGTAGATTTTTTCATTTTTATACACTAATGATGCTCATATGTATGAGATAACTTAAGCTTAGGAAAATAGCCATTAGATGAGACTTGAGAAATGTCTTAAATTTTTCAATGTTGCAACGTTAAAATCCTCCCATCAACCTCATACACAGATACACTTATGGAAAAATGAAATTTGTATGTTTTGAATAGATCTGGCAGGTGATTCCACCACTTTGCAAAACCAAGAGCATAAATAAACATGTCTACAGGATATAATACATGGTTATAGAATGCTTATGAGTAGGACTACTTGTTACAGGTTAGGTGCACTTGCAGCTTCAAAATTAGCATTTCACCATGCAACCTGCACAAGCACAAAAAAAGGGGGTGAATATCACCGCTTTACATAACCAAGAGCATAAGTAAACATGCATAAAAATATAAAACATGGTAATACATGCTTATTTCAAGTGTAGACTTACTTGACTTGGGTTAGGTGCACTATCAGACGTGTATATCATTTACATTGCATAACCAAAAGTATAATAGTAATATTTCTATCTCTCCTCCTCCCTTGCCTTTGACTTTCCCTCTAAAGGATTGGTTCTGTTATAATGACTAGTCCTTCTACACTTAATATCCAGTATTAACAACCTCATTCCTATCAGGTATTTCATCAAACGCCAAATCCTACACCTCATCCCCATCACTAGAATCATGCCCATTCATTCTCATCATCACTGTTAGCCCTCATTAGTATTTCTCTCAGTTGCCTCATGCATCAATGGTCCTAGTGGAGATGGTATAACTCCGACAATATAAATTGAAATATAAGTCTTCCCGTAATGACGCCTAATCATCTGCATAACATCAGCATCGCTACTTATTAAGCATATTATCTTGACTGACTCCCGGTTTAGCATTGGAGAAAAAATCACTTTTTTCATGCATACTCTTCTAATATACACTATTTCATAAGATGATAGACAATCGCCATCTACAGAAATAGGATAATGCAAAGCAGTTCGATTGCCAATAACTTATATGAGCCACATGCATGAAACAAGAACAAGGTATATAAACTTAAAAATCAAATGATGATAATAATAATCCATACAATAAAAAAGTACAAATAACGATAATAATAATCTATATAATAATATCTAAATACTGAAGTACATATTTATTGTGTTGCACTCTTATTGAGCCTCATTAGTGTGTATCATTTTGGTCAATTTTCGATCTTCTTCGGTCCATTCAATCCATTTGATCCATTCTGTCCATTAAAAGATCCACAAATGGGCAATAACACAAAGCATATAGTTAGAGAGGCTGAAGTATCTTAAAAAAGAGAGAGAGAGAAAGAGACTGAAGTAGATTTAGTATTCTTGTGGGAGAGAGAGAGAGAGAGAGATTACCCAAGCAACACTATCTGAGTAAGAGAGAGAGAGAGAGAGAGAGAGAGAGAGAGAGAGAGAGAGAGAGAGAGAGAGAGATTACCAAAGCAATACTATCTTGAAAATTAAAATTGTCTTAGTTTAATTGAGTCTAGTTTTTTCTAGAAATATATCTTAAGTTTTATTTTCTTTAATTTGAATCCAATAATCCAAGTTAGTTCAAACCGACCAAATTTAGAATTACCTCACGTTTTTTATTTTTATTTTTTATATTATAATTTTTCAATTTAACGGATAGTTCTAACAATGAATGGTGTAACTATGTTAGACTGATTTCGACTCCAAAGATTAATTTGTTAACTTTCAAGAGTTAAGGTAGCAATTGTTCTTGTGAAGATCAAGACTTAAGGTAGCAATGGTCCTTGTGAAGATAGTCTAACTCCGACAATATAGTTTCTCAAAAAAAAAAAAAAAAAGAAAAACTCCTACAATATAAATTGAAATATAAGTCTTCGCTTAATGACGCTTAATCATCTTCACTACATCAACATCGCTACTTGTTGAGTGTAGGTCATTATCATGACTAACTCCTAATTTAGCATTGGAGAGAAAATCACCTTTTTCATAAACACTCTCTAATATACACTAATTCATAAGATGACAAACAATTGCCATCTACAAAGATAGGATGATGCAAAGCAATTCGATTGCCAATAACTGATATGAGCCACATATGCATGAAACAAGAACAAGGTAGATAAACTCAAAGTACAAATTATGATAATAATAATAATAATGATTTATATAATATCTAAAAACTGAAGTGCAATATTTATTGTTACTATGTTCATGTTAAGCCACATAAGCATAGCATTTTAGTCCATTCGGTTCACTTTGATCCATTTAATCCATTTTGGTTTATTTGGTCCTCTCGATTCACTTGGTTCATTTGGTCCACTTCAATCTATTTTGGTGAGTTTACTTAAGAATGAAAAAAAAAGAAGGATTAAGTTGAAAGTAACTATTTTAAATATGAATTTATTAAAAATATAGATCTCAGTTGAGTGCCACTTGTGTGGAAAGTCTCTAGAATCTTTGGAGCATTTTTTTTTTGCATTGTGACTGGGCAGCTCAAGTTTGGCTCCTAAGCCCATGGCCATTGAGGCTAAATACTTTGGATTCTATATCCATAGTAGATTGGGTGAAGTTGATTATTAACCCAAAATCTTTTCTGGCTCTAGATGATGAAGCTTCTAAAGAGTTCCAATTATTTGCAGCAATTATGTGTGATCATGTTTGGATGTGCAGGAATAAAGGTCGGGTGGAGGGAATCAAAATGGCCCCTATTGAGCTTGCAAGGTAGGTGTGTGATTCCTCTGAGGATCATAAGCAAGCTTGGAAGTTGGAGTGTAAAAATTCCTCTAAGGATTATACTTGGTCATCGCCTCCACTGAGTTGGATAAAATTGAATTTTGATGCTGCAATTAGAGAAGGAAAAACCTCAGTGGCAGTATTGGGTAGAGATTAGGAAGGTTTCTGTGTTGCTGCATGGGCAAAGCAAAGGATTCCAAGCAATCCGTTATTTGGTGAGGCTAGTGCAGCCTTGTTGGCT
Organism: Quercus lobata; assembly: GCF_001633185.2. Lineage (NCBI taxonomy): Eukaryota > Viridiplantae > Streptophyta > Magnoliopsida > Fagales > Fagaceae > Quercus > Quercus lobata. The sequence goes on along the minus strand of NC_044907.1, from coordinate 17,666,775 downwards.
ATTCAAAAAGCAGCTGATGCAGGTTTTTAGAATGTTGTGATAGAAGGTGATGCTTGGAATGTTATTGAGTCTCTGAGAAATCAAGTGACAGCGCCTCATTGGAGCATTAAGATTGTGGTGGAGGATATTTTGTATTTAGCTAAAGGCTTTGATAATGTAAAATTTTCTTTTGTTTGTAGGGAAGGTAATGAAGCAGCTCATCTGTTAGCTGGATGGGCTGCCCTTTTGAATTGGAATGGGCTAGTACCCATCTCTAATCTGTTGCCTTTGATTAGTCAAGCTATGGATCGAGATGGTCACAGGCCCAATCTGAATTGTATCTCTTTGTTTTGCAAGAAATAAAGTATTTATTTAGCAAAAATAATAATAATAATAATATAAACACAAAGAACAAAGTACAGTGCAAGCATAAAGCAAACAACAAGTTTGTGCATTCAAATACTACAATAATTAGGCCTTTTTGGATATATACCACTGTTAGTTTCTCTAAATTCTTCTCCTTTCACCCTTTGTGTGTGTGTTAAAATACTTAGTATTTAAAAAAAAAAAAAAAAGAGACTACAATAGCTAAGCTTGATAAAGAGGAGCTTAGTATACAAATAACTTCGAGTTGAAGTATATTGTAAAATGGATCCACTAATGGACAATACTGTAAAATGGGTCTACTGATGGACAACAACACAAAGCATATAGCCAGAGAGATTAAAGTAGATTTAGTGTATATATGAGAGAGAGAGAGGGCTCTAAATTGAAGAAAAAGCTATGTAGTTTTAAAGGTCAAGCAATGAATTTTTTCAAAGTTTAAAATAGTTTTTTATTTGAAAATTAAGGTTATTTTAATAGTTTAACTAAGTCTAGATTCTTCTAAAAAAGTAACTTAAGTTTTATTTACATTGATTTGAATCCAAGTTAGTTGGAAAGGACCATATTTAGAATTGCCTCACTTTTTTTAAATAATCAAGTCGCATTTTAATAGAGTGATTTTGCAAAAAATAATGGGCTAACATTTAAAATAAACAAAAGATTTTATCCAAGATTAAAGTTGCCAGCAGTCCCGAGCCATTTTTATAACTTACATTAACCCAGCCAAACTCTACTAAATAATAAATAATAACTCCTACAATAAACACTAGGTACCGAATCGTTAACAACACCACTGGCTGTAAAGTTCTCTCTAACAATGCATGTTGTCTTTAAATCTACACATAAATTGTTTTCTCTCTTAATACTCGCTGTCTTTGAATTCATACATAGACTGTTCACCTCCTTCCAAAACAATAGTTTGCAGTCTCAATTTAGTGATCGATTGAAGTGATAAAGGAAAAAAAATTAAGAGATTTCGGTGCTCCTTGATTTCTGAAATGGAAGAGTTTCCCCCAATAAATGATAACTTTGCATGTTGTACAATTTTATATATATATATATGGGGGGCTTGGGCCCGGATAATCAATACCGGCCCACTTAACTTAGGACCAAGATTAGCCTGGGTAGCCAGGGCCAACCTAGAAGATTGAAGTGGGTCCAAACCTTGTTGGGGTAAGCCTAACCCAACGATACGTATGTTAGGACTTAGAAATTATCGTTTGGGGGAATCCGATGGTGTTCGACCCACTACCGACTAATGAGACGGTGGGAAATCGACGATAAAATGATTAAATTCAGGTCGGTTCTTGAGAATTGTTAGTGCCTTTGGGGGATTTATTGTCGAACGCCATTTGGCATTTGGAACAAGTTTCAAGAGAATTCTGAGAAGACATGATTGTTTCTTGAGATTCTGGGTAAAAGTGGGATTGCATGGAAACTAATGAAAAGTAATGATTTGAACCCCACTAAGGAAAGACTATATAAGGGGAGACAATTGACGTGATTGGAAAAACTGGGGGAAAGAAGGTGAAAATGAGAAAATAGAGAGTTAGAGTGAGAAAGGGAGAAGTACAATTAGAGGGGAAGGGGGTGTTCGTCCAAAAACTCACTGTGATAATAGAAATTGGAATGTCCAAGTTGTATTTGAAGCCATCACCCGTAAGATAGTTAGGAAACCCACTAATAAATAAATTAGGAACCCAAATTGCTTGTCCAGGAAAGCAACACTCATAGGTTCAGGTACCACAATACATATATATATATATATATATATATATGTATGTATGTATATATATATATCCATTTCCTTTGGCCTATGAAATTCTTCCATAATTTTTTTCGCAATCTCTTGGTTTCCTTTTATGAAAGGAATGTTAATTTCTGTCATAAATTCGATTATAACCAAAAAAAAAAAAAAATTGGTTTCTTAGACAGTTAAGGAAATAATTTTTATGTTCAATATTGCTTCATTCCCTACTTTCCTTGGCTAATTGAAACAACTTAGAATTACTAACAAATTTGAAACGTATTGGAGAATACTAGGCCTCAGTTTTGTTTGTAGAAAAAAAAAAAATTAAGCAAAAGATGAGCACTAATGTGTTGGATTCAAATTTCTTCAATGCATCTGTGTTATTTATGAATGTTTTTTTTTTTTTTTTTTCATTTATTGTGCAAAGTTTAGTTTTCTATAAGAATTATGCCAATACGAACAAATAACTATATCTACTAAGTGTTCGACAAATGGCTTCCAATAAGTACTTTAATTTCTTATTCTCATTTGATTTTTCTTCTTTTGTTTCTATATAGATAAATCACCTGTGGTGGAGCTTAATGATCTTAAACACTAAAAGAGATCACAAGCAAGCATATGTATTATGTACTTTCCTAATTCCAATTCATTCTTTCTTCTGTTTTTGCTCAATGGCAATTAGTGCTAACCCTATTCAACTTCTAAGAAAAGGTTTTGCTTTCTTTTAAAGGAGCCAAGGATAAAATGTTTTGTCAATGGAATATTGTAGTAATGTAGCACGTACTTGATTAGTGAATCTCACTAAAATATTAAGGGCCCATTTGGTAGCAGAACTTAAAGACTGACTTGTGTAATTTAAATGCTTAAACTAGGGGCCTCACTTTTAAGTTTTGTGTTTAGTAAGGACTAAGGAAGCTCTTGTTAGGATATTTAAATAATACTCCTTACTTTAAGTGATTTAAAGAATGTATTTACAGAACTCTTCAAAGCAGTTTTTAGAACTCAGGTAGTAGTATTCAGTGGCAATGTGGTATATATTGTGAAAAACATGGGTCCCACCAAAATTGACTTGACATGACAAGTTGACTGCACCCCTCTCTCTCTCTTCAATAAAATAAATTATTTTACATGATATGACAAATTGAAAAGTTTCTCTCTCTTCAATAAAATAAATTATTTTACACTATTCAAATGAGAGTAATACACACTTTTTCCAAAAAAATAAATACCCATACCAAACATCCAATTTTGTGTTTTCGGTTTAAAAGAATGTTACAAAAATAAGCTACCAAACACATTTTTTTGAATTATAAACATTCAAAAGATGTATTTTAGTACACTTTTTAAACCACAGTTTTCATATTGTATTGAAAACCAAAACTACAATACTCTTACCAAAAGGGCCCTAAGCAATTTTAATTGAAGATTTAGTTGCAATTCATTTCTTGAACCTGGAAAAAGGTGAATGACTTTAGTTATAATCATAATGGTCAATCCCTAACTTGCAATACTACCCTAAGCACAACCATTTGCAATCTCATATAATGCAGTCTTTTGTCATCATATGGTGACTTGAGGCAACTCTTGAATTCCATTTATATTGTATCACATAGTCTTGAATGAGTTCCCAATTAATTTGTTTCCTTTTCTGTATTCACTTGTTACCTATGTACTTTGAGGTTCCATAATGATATCAAAGTGCTTTCAAACTCTTATCACTGATTCATTAATGGGATTTACATGTCTACTTTTTTATACCTATCCTATTTTGCTATGATGTGCTAGGGATATGGTGTCACTCGCATTTTGGTTTCCACATTGTCTCTATGAAATTATATAGCATGTTCTTCAAGTTTCTCTTGAAGTACCATTTGCAGAATTTGATCCAGTCCTACCTGAAGAATAGTAGCTTTTTATAAAAGCCATTTGACATTTGGAAGAACATAAGTTCATTATAAAACTCTTTTAACATTTGGAAGAAAGGTAGCTATTTAAATTATTTGCATCTTTATCTATCATATAAACGTTTGAACATTCCTCTTGGATAGTTGGATGGATTATGACCTGAAGACTATCCCCAAATTAAAATTCTTAGGATGGATTATGACTTGAAGACTATCCCAAAATTAAAATTCTTAGGATGGATTATGACCCGAAGACAAAATTCAATATATAATGATACTAACTGCCAAGAGGAGTTAGATTACAGATTTAGAATACACGACAATCATTCATAACTTTTGAAAGCACAAAAGCTGATAAGATTGAATAAATGTCAACTTTTTTTTTTTTTTTTTGCTGAAAAAAAAATGTCAATTCAAACAATTATATAACACACCAAATATACAACAAAAATCAAGCCTTAGTCCAAAAATTTGTTGGGACTAGCTATGGATCCTTAATATACAAGGTCAGCCGCATGTATTCTTTTTGTCAATCTCCTTGAATTTAAGACATCCATCATTTATCAGGTAACCATTGACTATTAAAACCTAAAATTGCTTTACTAAATCTTCGAATAGCATTTCCAAACTCTGAAACTTTTGTGCCCCTAAAATTCATTGCTCTGTTCAATTCAAAAAGGAAAAAGGAAACAGAGGTCAAAGATGAAAGCTGAGAACGGAAGTTAAAACATAACAGAACACCACACTGAATAGAGTTCTACTTGTTTTCAGTTGGGCCGACATGGACAATTATTGGGGAAGAGCTAGGCCTTCAAGAGCCTACATTCTATTTGATCGATGGGTGCGGGAGATTTTGAATTTGAGAGTGCTGGGAAATTTGAATGGTATATATATATATATATATATATATATATATATTTTTTTTTTTGTGGTGGTGTGAATAGTAGGTATGGTTTTTTTTTTTTTTTTTTTTGAGAAACCACCCCAGGAAGAGGGGGGAAGCAATTCATTCAGGAAAGTCAGAAAGGTACACAGAGGCTAAGTTTGGAGGAACAACCTCCATCTAGACTTGAAAAGTATAAAAATTACAAGCCATTCGAGCCAAACCATGAGCGACTCTAATCCCTTGCCGGCGAGTGTGGTAAAAGGACACTTTGTGAAAGGCCGTAGATAGGAGTTTAATGTCCTTGAGAATGTGTCCAAAGCTTGAAGACGAAAAGCCCCCACTGTTTTTGGTTTTGATGATAACCTCCCATGTCACCTTCGAAGATCACCTGGTCAAAGTTCAGCTCCCTTGCCAAACTGACTGCACTTCGTGCTGCCAACACTGCCACTGTCTCTACAGAAGTAGCTAGTGGAATCGAATGTGAATAGGCAGCCATAACAAGACTCTTGTTGTTACTAATAATACACGCAAACCAGCTAGGCTTTTGGAGGAGAAGGTTGCGCCATCAAAATTGACCTTCAGCCAACCCAGAGGGGGAGGAGACCATTTGGATCGCCTGGCTATGGGTGGAGCTCGTTGGGGAGGGGAGGAAGCAAGCTAGAATTCCTGGAGATTGTCAAAAGCCTTTGAGTTAATTTTTTCAACTGGAAGTGTAGCTTCACCAACTCGGATCTGATTCCGACGAGCCCAAATTAGTGATGTTGTCATAGCAAATAAATCCAAGAGGTTACTCTGTTCCTGGTTGAGTTGTATGATATCCAGCAAGGATGTGCAATTCACAGCTTTTTTGATTAACCAACTAAAATGAACCTTCCAAACATGAAACAAACTTGGGCAAGACCACAGGGCATGGAATTTGGTTTCTTTGTCAAGATTGCAGTGAGTATAGGAGTCATCAGTCAATATTCTTTTCTTCCGGAGGTTCACTCTAGTGGGTAGGGCCTCCGAACTAGCTCTTCACATAAGAGTTTTCACTCTATTTGGAATTCGAAGACTCTAAATACCTTTCCAAACTTTTTTGGTCAAGGAAAAATCAAAGGTAGATGGATAGTCAATCATCTCACACTCCATGATCAGCTTGTAGCCGAATTTGATGGAATAAACCCCATTAGAGTTCCTGGACCAAAATAGCTTGTCCTCACAGTTTTCAAGGCTAAGTGGGATAGCTTTGATCAAAGCAGCTTCATGAGGCAAGAAGGTGTTTTCTACCACATTTTCAAGCCAATATCTTTTATTATGATTAATCAAAACAGAGACTTGGGCATCATTATCAAGAAAGTCCGGAGGAGAAATTACCTTTTGTAGACGGGGAGTTGGGAGCCAGTCATCATGGTAAATACGTATTGAGGCACCATTGCCCACTCTCCACTGCAGTCCTTTCTTAATCACAGCCCTACTTTTCAAGATACTTTTCCATGCAAACGATCTGTTACCTTCTTTGGCATCAAGAATGGACCCGTTTGGGAAGAACTTCGATTTGAAGAACCTGTGAAATAGTGTGTCCTTATTTTCCAATAGCCGCCACACCTGCATAGCAAGCATGGCTTCATTAAATTTTTGAAGCTCTTTGAATCCCATACCTCCTAGATCTTTTGGCTTACACAGTTTGCTCCATTTAGTCCAGTGAATTTTCCTTTGGTTCCCCCTCTGGCCCCACCAGAATTTTCTGATCAAGGATTTAATTTCTTCGTAAAGAGTGATTGGGATTTTGAAGTAACTAATTGCATAGGTTGGAATTGCTTGGATGATTGCCTTGAGGAGAATTTCTTGCCCTGCATGGGAAAGCAACTGTTCCTTCTAGCCTTGGAGCTTAGCTAAGACCTTCTTTTTAATGAACATCAAGCTTGCTTTTTTGTGTTTTCCCACTAAGGATGGAAGGCTGAGGTATTTCTCATGTTGTTTGATCTCCTAAACTCCCAAGAAATCCTTAATTTGGTTAAGATTATTTGAGGGGGTGGACCTGTTGAAAAATAGGCCCGTTTTGTTCCGGTTGAGCTATTGACCAAAGATTCTCATAGACATTCAGTAAGGTTTGGATTTTTTGGCATTCAACTAGAGTGGCTCTGCAAAAAACCAGGTTATTGTTCGCAAAAAATAGGTGAGTTAGTGTAGGGTCCTCCTTGCAAATGGATACCCCACGAATATGACCCGCCTCTGCTTATTTTTTTAATAATCCATGGAGACCTTCTGAGTAGATAAGAAAAAGGTAGGGAGACAGTGGGTTTCCCTGCGTCAGTCCTCTAGATGGATGGATAATGTCTGATCACCATTGATTAGGATGGAATAGCTGACCGTAGTGATGCATTCCATGATAAGGGCAATCCACCTTGCATCAAAGCCCATTTGCTTTATCATGCCTTCTAGAAATACCCATTCCACACGATCATAAGCCTTGCTCATGTCCAACTTCAGTGCCATAAAGCCTGAACTTCCATGTTGGTGGTGTTTCATGTAATGAAGGGTTTCGAAGGCCATGAGGATGTTTTCTGTTATGAGCCTCCCTGTTTGAAAACCAATTTGGTTTTCTAATACCACCGCCAGAAGGACTACTTTTAATCTGTTGGCAAGGACTTTTGAAACAAGTTTATAGATCACATTACATAAACTAATTGGTCTAAATTCAGTGATAAATTCAGGTGATTTTACTTTCGGGATTAGGGTAATGTTGGTATGATTTATCTCTTTTGGAATTTTACAATTATTTAGGCAGTCAAGCACAGCTGAAGAAACATCATTATCAAAAAGATTCCAAAAATAGTGATAGAAGAGAGGCGGCATACCATCAGGGCCTGGGGTTGTGATGGATTCCATCTAGTTAAGAGCTATTGCAACTTCCTCTTTCGTAAAAGGCTTAAGAAGTTGCTCATTCATTTTTGGAGTAACAGAGGGCTTGACTGCCTCAAAGATTTTAGACTGTTCTAAGGGATGAGATGTGGAAAACAAGGAGTGAAAGTAGTCCATGGCTATGTCCTTGATTTGCTTATCCTCCGTGCACCAAGCATTGGCTGAATTTCTTAAGCCCGTGATATTGTTTCTTCGAAACCTATAAGAGGCTTTGCTATGAAAATAGCTAGTGTTCCGATCACCACACTTCAAAAACAGGGCTCATGCTCGTTGCTCCCACATTAGGCTTTCTTTATCCAAAAGAACATTCAGCTCGATTTTCAAACCTTTAACCACTTCATAATCCGCCTCCCCCTTAGCCATTGACACCTCAGCTTTTGGCAACATTTTCCCTTTAGATTCAATGGCCTTGTGATCAAAATAGTGAGTATTTAGATGCCTAAACTTTGTTCCCGGGTTAAGAGAGAACCAATTGTTTGTTGCAATAGCCCTGTCCAAACGCTCAAGAACCAAACCTCCAGCTCTTTTGCCTTTCCATGTGAATTTGTCCCAATTGAAACCAAGGTCCATGAATCCGCGTTTGTCCAGGACATCCCGGAACACAATCATTAGCACCTCCCACCTAGGACTGAGACCAATTTTTTCATGAGACCAGAGGATCTCATTGAAATCCCCTACGCATAACCAGGGGAGGGTAAATCACCGATGGAGCTCGCGGAGCAAGGACCATGTCTCATGCTTTCTAGCCTAGTCGGCAATACCATACACACCTGTAAACCTCCATTATTCGTGACCGGCGTCTCCCACAATGGCATCGATGTGGTTTGGAGAGGATGAAACCACATCAATGCGAACAGATTTCTTCCAAAACAGAGCTAAGCATCCTGACTTACCTACACTTGGACCGATCCAGCAGTGGTCAAATTTCAGATTATTACACAACTTTCGCAACTTAGCTTCAGCTAACCACGTCTCAGCTAGGAACATGGCAGTAGGGTCTTGTGCCTGAGTGACTACCTCGAGCTCTCGGACTGTGCATCGGTTCCCAAGCCCACGCACGTTCCAGCAAATCTAATTCATTGAGCTCGGCGGGGCTGAAGATCAACCTCCGTCATTAGGAAGGAGTTTTTGTCTTTCCTTGCGCCATCTAGAGCTCTGCATTTAGATGGGAGAGAGATGATGTGTGAAACATAAGAGTTTTGTTTGCCCAGGGAAGAGTCTAGAGGTTGATTATCACCGAAGTAAGCTGGCCTCAATACACGGACCCATTTTCCACTTGATTGGGCTTGTTTCTGGGATAGATCAAGATCCATATTAGATAAATCATTTAAAGGGGTGGGCTTATTAAGCTGAGTAACTAACCTTTCGAGTATTGGGCCTGAATGGTGGTCTGGAGGAGAGGTAATGTCTAGAGTGGGGGCGGGATGAGAGCCATTTGAATTTTGAAGGGCAGTTGCCTCACTGTCAAATTGATTGATATCTCTATCAATATCATGGATCAAATCCTCGAAATCCGTTTGGTTTGGGGGATTTGGTGGGAGACCCGCTGTTGACCTTTCTAGTACCTCTCAGGTGGTTGTTCCGGGATTTTTGGTGAGCTCATTGGCTAGCCTAGATGAGTTGGCGACATGGAACGTTGGGGTTTGGATGATCGTCGACTGCGGTTGTGAATGGGGGATGGAAGGAGGCTGTTTGGTTTTGCTATTAGGCTTCTTTGCAAAGAAACCGAGAACCATTTCTAGAAGCTAGGAAGGGTGGGGCATGAAGCCATGGACCGAATTGTTGATCCTCAGGTTTAAGAGTGCCTTCTCATAGTCTTCGATATGTTTTACCTTGAATCCGGATTTTGTTCTCTAGAGGGGGGTGAAAGTGTTGGCAATGGCATCGATGTTGAGGGGACGTTTGGTAAGGAATCTAGCTACTATAGCGTGTTCTGAACTAGCTTGTTCTTTCTTCAAACATAGGCCAGAACCTTCCCTATTTGAGAGGGATAAGGATTTCCAGTGCTTGGTTAGAGCTTCCATTTTAGGGAAGAGGCTACTCAAGCACATTCTCAGTGTTTCCCGAAATCCCTAAAGAAATTACCCACTAGCCTTGCACTAATCTTGTTAAAGCAAGGGACTAAAGACTCCTTCCAAGGAAGGGACGTCAATGCTATGACCTGGTAGAAGTTTCCAGAGAAAACTTTGCTAGAGACGAGCAACCCAGTATGTATGGTTTTCTTGATACGAATGGATTGAAGTTTTTGATTTTTGCTTTTTTTTTTTGGTTTTGATGTAATTATACTCAATTTTCTTGAAATTTGGAATTTGGGTGAATGACACTTTCATCTCAAGTTTGAAAGATTATTTATTTATTTATTTATTTTTTTAGTTGACATCTAATTTGACCAAACTAGGTTAAATTGATATTAAAAATATTGTGTATTGACTTGTTTGCTTTTTGGTTAATGATATATTTCTATAATTACTCTTCCCATTAGAGTTACAAATTCTAATCTATATATATAATAATAATAATAGGTGAAACTGAGAGAAACTCAAATTAGAATTCCAAATTAGAGTTCTAATTTTGTGCCATGTGTCCTAAATTATTTATTCCTAAAGAGTTTTATTTCTTAATTTTAGAATCAAGTGTAGGATCACATCATAAATATTCATTAAGTGAGTTATTAAGTACAAACACCAAAAAGTCTAAAACAAATGAATTGTTTGTTTGTTTGTTTTTTTTTTTTAAAGTGCCTCACAATAATTAAAAAAAATGGACAATTTTCATCTTATACCTAATAATATCCATAAAATTTTTTTAAAGAGTTAACAAAATATAAAAATAACTATTAATAGTATTTAAATTTTATATATATATATATATATGAATTATATTATGCATCTTATCGTATATTTTTAAGTGTATCTATGCATATGCATAAGGTTACAAGCTAGTATTAATATAATGCAAAGCATCAATAAATTAGTATCTTGTAATAGAATGAAGTGAAAGATAATAGGGGTGTTTATTTTTGTCTTCATATACTTGCTATGGTATGAAAATAGTGTCAAAATGTACCATTAATGAATTTTCAATAGTTGATAGATTTGAATCCTTACCTTGTTGAAATGGCTACCATTATTACTATTAAACCAGTAATGACTCATATAATATTTACAAAATTAGATATGTGGTATGATAATGGAGAATATATTATCTTTTTTGTTTCCAAAAAAAGATGATCTTGTAGATTGTATAATACTTTCTCATAAACTAAATTGTTTTGTTTATTATCCCCATCAGTTAAAATTGAAGGTTATCTAAAAGAACTAATCAAAGAATTTCATTATATTCCCTCTGAATTTGTTTTCTATTTCGTCTAGTAGGCCCCACTCTATCTATACTAGAATTGTTCCTAGAAGTACCCTAAATTAAGAAGAAGAAGAAGAAGAAGAAGAACAACAACAACAACAATATCTCCAACATATTTGCCCTTTAGTGAGGTTCAACTAAAAAATCAAGACTCATCATTGTTTTTTTCCTTTTAAATTGTAATTCATGTATGTGTTTTGGAGAGGGAGGATTGTTAAAATATATATAGTTTGAATTTGGTAAGGATGTGGTGTAAAACCCTTATTTTATTATACACCCAATCTCAGCGTTCCAGATTAGCATTATACATATTAATGAATAAAAGGTGCTACACAATCAATCACCGTCAAACACTAGCTCTTCCATTGCAGTTTGCTATCTCTCCCTCTCAGATCTAATCGGCACAATGCATCACCATCATTGGTTGTCGTCGTCGTCCCTAGCAATGGCAGCCATACTCACCTCCTTTCTTTCTCTTTCTAATTTTTCACTCCTGAACACTTTGATCTAAACCTCCTTGGTTGACCATGAAAGCTGCCACTCACCACCACCATCATGGGGGTCCCTAGGTTTAAAACATTAACGTTTTGGGAAGCGTTTTCCCAAAGTGGTCATGTCTTTTGCATTTGGCTCAAAACCAAGGTTCAACATTTTGGCTCAAAACTATGTATAGCACCCCCATTATATTCTCTCATGGTTTGAGCTTAGGGACCAACAGGATGGTGGCAATGGACAGTAGCTCTTGTGGTCAGCCATGAAGGTTTAGATTAGAGAGAGAGAGAGAGAGAGAGAGAGAGAGAGAGAGAGAGAGAGAGAGAGAGAGAGAGAGAGAGCAAATCTGTGATGGATGAAACTTGATGGCTTGATGAGGTTTAATTAGATGTGTCACACTCTATTTATTAGTGTGTAATTTTGACATGGCATGCTGGGATTATTGATGTGGTATGTTGAGATCGAAGGGAGTAAAACAAGAATTTTACGCTACATCCATATTGAATTTAAACTCATTTATATGTATATACATGTATGTATATGCATATATTTAAAAAAATAATGTTTTACTTAGTATGGTTAATAAGCAACAAAAGCTTAGTATATTGAGATAGTAAGCACTTATGCTTTTCAATTCAAATTTGATTAATATTAGTTGACTATATAACTCAATCTTCAATTTAAGTTGATACCCTTCCTAAAGTTTCAAGAAATGGCAGTTCTTTTGGAAGATTGTATAAATACGATAAACAAGATCATGCTTCCTCACACTATGAGCCTAACTTTTCTAATAGATATTTCATTTTGACAAAAATCATTACCCAAACTATGTTAGAAATGATACTCTCCCCTAAGGTTTCGGTGTGCATTACAAGTTTATCAGACCCAGACTGGACCGAGTTAACCAGGAATCGGACTAAAATTTGATTTTTTAAGCATAGAGAACTAGATTTATTGTTAATTCTGTGAACTGTGTGGTCCAACCCTAGGTCAAGCATGCTTGTTAATTAAGGAAAAAAAAAAAAAATCAGAAATGTGCACTTACCAGGTTTAGAACCTAGACACGGTTAGAGTTGGAGCTAAAGCCCAAGCACTTAGCTAAGCTTGCAAGTTGATGCTCAACAATTGCCCCCCCCAAAAAAAAAATTGAAGTAAACTTAATGCTATATATATATATATATATATATATATATTTTAATGAAAACAACTTAATACAATTCTATTTTACTTAATTAAATTATCCATCTCTTACAAGGAATAAAAAAACTTATAATTAAAATCCTTCAAAGATATTCAACTTTACTTCAAAAATTAATCATAAATTTTTATGTTTTCATGGTTATTATTTTATTTTATTAACTTTCTTATTTAATTATTAAATATATGCTTGAAAATCATTAAATTTCCCTCATATATGTAGATATATTAGTCAATTTTGCTAATTTTATAAATTTAATATCTATATTTAGGCTTTAATTAATTATTAAAGTAATTACGACGTTATCATGGTTCGACCATTGGTCCGACTTTAAAAACCTTGAACCTCTCCCATTACCAATTCTTTAAATGGTCCGGGTTTGAAAACCATGGTGCATTACACAATGACAGAAAGCATTTACAATATGCTAAAGATAGTCCCAGAGAAGCCTGAAAACTTTCCCAAAATTAAAATTCTTATGATTGATTACAAAAGGAGACAAAATTCAGCACATAATGATACTAAGAAAAGTTGGATAATAAGGGGATCATTAAAAACCACTGAAAGCACGAAAAGATGATAAGATTAAATAAATGTCAATTCAAACAATTATATTACACTTCAATAATACCCCAAAAAAAAAAAAAAAATCCTTACTCCCAAAATTTTTTGGGACTAGTTATGGATCCTTAATATACAAGGTCAGCCACATATATTCTTTTTTTGTCCATCCCCTTGAATTTGAGACATTCATCGTTGATCTGATCGCCATTGACTATATTAAAACCTAAAATTGCTTTATCAGTTCTTCAAACAGCATTTCTAGACTCAAAGTTTTTTGCCCCTGGAATTCATGTACTATTCGATTTAAAAAGAAACAAAGGTTAAAGATGAAAGCTGAGAGCAGAAGTTAAGAGAAAAATACACTTAAAGAGGATTCAACATGTTCAAGTACGGCAAAAGAACTTGTTCCCGAGATTTAAATTGGCGCAGGACCATCTCATAGCTAGAATAAATATAATAATTTTCTTTTCTTTGATAATTATACAAGCCAATTATTAAATATTTTGGATTGTTTATTTGATAAGCTCAAGTTCATCAATAAACTAAATTACATTTTCAAGCTTTCTTAATTTTCTTATCAAACAAGCTCAAGCTTTTTCACAAGTTATAGAAGAAAATGGGGTCCCAACTCCAACATTTTGGCAAAACCGTTGCATCTTTACCCATGAGACACCTCAGAAACCCTATGTATAGTTAGTATGGTGGAAGAAACTTGGGGTCTCCAAGTTTACAGCGTGACCTTCAAGTCCATTTAGCCCACTAACTAGATGTCCCTAAAGGGATAATAACTTTAATAATTAAAACTATATATATATATATATATATATATATTTTATAGAAACAAAATTATATTATTTGAGTTAATTGCATATAATGATTTTTATTTATGAATTTCTCAAAACTAAAATCACCAACCTCGTATCATTAATTTTTTTTTAAAGAATCTTGTATGGTTAAAATTTATTTATAATTTTTGTTATAAAAAATAAAATGAAATTTATTATAATTTTTACAACATAATTGACTATTTATATTATCAAAAAATTAAAAATAATATTTTGATGCCTTATAATAATTTATATATTTACATAATCCAATATCAAGTTTATATAAAAATATAATACTATAGATATTTAAATTGAGTTCAACTTCATTCATTTACAGCCCTACCTCTAGTAGCTCAACCCAAAACTCATTTACCCTCAACTGTTTTAAAGGGAGGAAGTACAATTCCATCTAAAGTTAGTTGTCTTAAAAATCCTCTGCTATTTCAACAGATCTTATAAAAGGGTTAAAGCTTTGAACAAATGTGATTACTTGAGGATGCATAATTGGCCTATGTCATTACTAATATAAATAGAACAATAAATAAAATAAAATAAAAAGTTCTTATACAACTCAAAATATAAAACAAAGAAGATTGACTAAAAAGAGAGTCTTAAAAAATCAACTAATTACAAAAACCGTAAACTTCTTCTACTTAAAAAATACAACAAACAAAGCCTTAGCTCCAAAATTTTGAGGATATATTGGCTATGGATCCTCAACGGATTAGTTAGTGTCAACTATATGTATTTTTTCCTTCATTCTATTCTATCTAAAATCATATTCCTTGTGACTCCCTTAATTGACTTGTCAATTTTTCATAACTTCTACTAATGTGATTTAAATCTTGATCAAATAAGAGACATACTATTGCTAAGATCTTTTAAACTTTAAAGCATTTCAGCTTCTATAACTTTGGAAAGAAGTGCTGAATTATGAAGTGTATGCATTTTTGTCAAGAAACATACAAAAAACTATTACAATTATATTGAGAAAACAGAATGATCATATGTATTGAGCTTCCTCTTACTTTCCTAAAGTCCTATAAAAAAAACATGAAATTATTACTTACCAAAATATGCCACCATATCCCCAAAGATAGAACAAAACGATCAAAAAGAAATGGCATTAAAGAGGACAAAGAGCAATAACACAAATTTATTCAATCAAGCAATACTCTGGGCAAAGGGAAACATTTCCCATGAAACAAAAACGTTAAAATTAGTTCTCTCAAGAAACAAATTTAGAAGAATGAAAAAAAAAGAAAAGAAAAGGAGTCAGTATCATAGCCTTTTGTGAGAGGGAAGGGTGCGATAAAGCAGTATAACGCACAACGTCTATAAACAGAAGAAAAGCAATAAAGCCGCTTACAATTGATTTGATCTGAAATTTCTCACGCCCAATGACTTCAATGGGACAAGGCAACGAGAGTACGTCAAAACTGGAGTATAACACCCAGGTACAACCATTCCATACCTTGTTTGATAGACCAATTTAAACTGATTGCTTTTGATATGCCAGCTATTGATACTCCTAGAAAGATATCATCAGACTTTGGATGAATTGCGTAGGGTTGAAGGCAGAAAGGGTCATCCTGTACATAGGGTTGTTTTGTTCATGGTAACATATTCTCTTTTTTGGCAGTTTAATATTTTCATGGTTATTATTTTATTTTATTAACTTTGTTATTTAATTATTAAATATATGCTTGAAAATCATTAAATTTCCCTCATATATGTAGATATATTAGTCAATTTTGCTAGTTTTATAAATTTAATATCTATATTTAGACTTTAATTAATTATTAAAGTAATTATGACATTATCATGGTTCGACCATTGGTTCAACTTTAAAAACCTTGAACCTCTCCCATTACCAATTCTTTAAACGGTTTGGATTTGAAAACCATGGTGCATTACACAATGACAGAAAGCATTTACAATATGCTAAAGATAGTCCCAGAGAAGCTTGAAAACTTTCCCAAAATTAAAATTCTTATGATTGATACAAAGTATTGATTACAAAGCCCCGCCCCACCCTGTAAAACTCTATTTTTTGTTAATTTGTCCTAAAACTAATACAATTTTTTTAATGAAACCTATTTCATTAATAAAAATATACTTTAAATTATAACTAAATTTATCCCATCAAATCAAATCAATTTTTAGAAAAAAATTGAATAATATATCCAAGCGCTTAACAAGATAATCACAAAAAAAAAAAAAAAAAAATCTCATACTATAACACTGAACAAAATAAAAGCAGAAAACCACATTGGGTATAATAAAATAAGCTAATATTGATATGTTTGTTTAAATAGTAGGATTTTAGGGTATGAAAAATTTACAATTATAACCATTAGCAATGTGGGACGGGGAGGGGCAGGGCTGGGTGGGTTTAAAAAGTCTAAACCCATCCCGACCCTATCCCATTGTGCGGGGCAAAAATCTTACCTCATCCCCGTCCCACCACCTTTGCAGGGCGGGAAAAACTTGCATGGGGTGAAGCAGGGAGGGGTGGGTTAAGCGGGGTGCGGCAAAATTGTCATCCCTATGCATGAAGTTATAAGCTAGTATTAATATAATGCAAAGCGTCATTAAATTAGTATCTTGTAATAGAACGAAGTGATAGATAATAGGGGTGTTTATTTCTGTCTTCATATACTCGCTATGGTATGAGAATCGTGTCAAAATGTACCATTAATGAATTTTCAATAGTTGATAGATTTGAATCCTTACCTTGTTGAAATGGCTACCATTATTACTATTAAACCAGTAAAGACTCATACAATATTTACAAAATTAGGTATGTGGTATGATAATGGAGAATCTATTATCTTTTCCTTTTTTTTCAAAAAAAGAAAAAAGAAAAGAGAGAGAGAGAGAGATCTTGTAGATTGTATAATACTTTCTCATAAACTAAATTGTTTTGTTTATTATCCCCATCAGTTAAAATTGAAGGTTATCCGAAAAGAACTAATCAAAGAATTTCATTATATTCCCTCCAAATTTGTTTTCTATTTCGTCTAGTAGGCCCCACTCTATCTACACTAGAATTGTTCCTAGAAGCACCCTAAATTAAGAAGAAGAAAAGAAAAAAAAAAAACATTTCCAACATATTTGCCCTTTAGTGAGTTTCAACTAAAAAATCAAGACACATCATTTTTTTTTTTTTTCCTTTTAAATTTTAATTCTCATGTGTTTTGGAGAGAGAGGATCGTTAAAATATATATAGTTTGAATTTGGTAAGGATGTGATGTAAAACCCTTATTTTATTATACACCCAATCTCAGTGTACCAGATTAGCATTGTACACATTAATGAATAAAAAGTGCTGCACAATCAAATTAATTCTCACAAGAAAAACATCAGCAGAATGAAAATAAAAAATAATGAGTCAGTATCATAGCCTTTAGTTCATCATGAGAATTGTTTACTACTCTTTGCATCTTTCTGAGAGGGGGGAAGGGTGCGATAAAGCAGTATGACACACAACGTCTATAAACAGAAGAAAAGGAATAAAGCCACTTACAATTGATTTGATCTGAAAATTTTCATGCCCAATGACTTCAATGGGACAAGGCAACGAGAGTACGTCAAAACTGGAGTATAACACCCAGGTACAACCATTCCATACCTTGTTTGATAGACCAATTTAAACTGATTGCTTTTGATATGCCAGCTTATGATACTCCGAGCTGTTCTAGAAAGATAACATCATCCTTTGGATGAATTGCGTAGGGTTGAAGGCAGAAAGGGTCATCATGTAATTGAAACTGATCCACTACTAGACACTCCCACAAGTAATCGTAGCTGATGCTGTATTTCAAAATCCACCCATCAGCTTGGTTGTGTTCTTCAAGCAACTAAATTGAGAAATCTGAGTATTCACACTGAGCAAAACAAAGATGTCCCATTGATACCCCAATACTTGATGATAAACTTGCTCTTTGGATCTTCGGTAGATCAATGGCATGGGCATGGGCGCGAAATAGATTGAGGTCGATGCAAAAAAGGTTTTTTTCAAGCTAACACCCAGTACAGCATGCCATCCAAATAAACAAACTCCTTAGTTAAACTGGACCCATCAATATAAACGGGATCGAACCGTGCAAACCAGTTTCTGAAGAAAATATGTCCGACCAATTTGGTGCATCAAGATGAAAATTAGGAAAGCTAAATGAATGGATTTGCAAGGGTCAAAAGCCAGTGCAGCATCTCAATATGAATCACAGGAGTAGGGAATTGTCAGACTCTTTAGTGGTAGGATTGCAGACATCATACTTGCATGTGGAGGGCTTTCTATATAGAAGAAGACCATTGCAGCTATCAAGGAGATTCTTAGCATGTTTATCCATCTCGACTTCAACAATATCATCGCCACCGGCCGGATTCTAAGGAGACATATTCTAAAACCTGTCTATCACCAGATTTTGACAATTCAGTAAAATAACGTTCTATCCCATTGTAAGATGAGTTACTCCGAACATGAGACATGTCATCAGAAAGAACCAAAGTATGGAAATAAAGTCCACAAAGAGAAGTCTTTGCAGAGACAATTGGAACACAAGTCTCCGAAATAAGAGAGTACCAATCTTTGGATACACATTGGTATTGAATTAGATCTTTCTCAGGCAGTCTACATAGTATCTGAACTAACACATCTGGGCATAACTTAGGAACAAAGCACACATCTTTTTGAATTGAAATCGAACCCATAATTATTTAAGACAAATACTCCACAACTCTTACTAAGAGAAATATATAATAAGACACAATACTTATATATATATATATATATAGATAAAGGTTATTACTTATATATAAATATGATGAAGAAAACTAAGGATACCCGGAAAAATTAGAAGCCGAGAACACTTGTTTTTCTTCAGCAATATGCAGATGGCGATCTTGGCGTACCCTCTAGACTCTTTGTGCTGAATTTGTGTTTTTCCAGGGACTATCAGTAGCTGTGAAACCCTAAATCAATTTCAATTCCCATATCTATATTCTATATTATTATTTAAAGGGCTTCTCCTATTTATTATGGATTTTTTTTTGGTTCAAAATACCCATATTTTCCTAAGTTTAAATACACAACAAAGAAAAAATATATCTTTAACTCCCACTAAAACATTGCCTACAAGATAAGATTATTCTCCCACTAACTCACTTGTTCAAAAACAAACTTCACTTATAAACTTTTCTCTTTCTTTATTTTTTTAATTGGCCGAAATTTTTTTTTTTGAAACCCACATTAAAAAGTTTTTATTTTTTATTTTAGAAACCCACGTTAAAAAATTACTATTTCTTTGGGTAAAATTTAATAATTTGCATAAGTTATAATTTGGGATTACTATATTTTCTAATCACAAAAAAAACCTAGGGTGCGATGAGTGTTATGCGTTTGTACCAAATATTAAAATTATAATTGATGCAAATTATTAAATTTTTTCCCAAAGATAGAAGAGCCTCTGAACACGCGTGCGAGCACGTGCTTAGATACTAGTATAGGAGTAAAGTATTTACGGGTCTTATTTCTCAATTGGGCCCTTATCGATGATAATTGGGGTGGAGTTGGGCCTTCAAGAGCCCACATTCAAATGAATAAAAGGTTAAAAAATGCTTATATTTTGTAATTTCATCGGTGGGTGCGGGAGAATTTGAATTTGAGAGTGCGGGAATTTTGAATGGTAGATTTTATTTATTTATTTATTTTTTTGGGTGCAAGTGGATTTGTATTTTTCTATTTTTGGTGTGAATGGTAGGTTTTGTTTTCTTGATACAAATGGATTGGAGTTTTTTTATTTATTTTTTCTTTTTTGGTTTTTATGTAATTATACTTCATTTCTTTAAAGTTTGGAATTTGAGAGAATGATAATTTATTTCAAATTTGAAATAATCTTTTTTTATAAATATTTTAGTTGACATCTATTTTGACTAAACTATGTTATATATTAGTTGCAGAGTGTAATAAAGAGTATAGTTTAGGATAATAAAGTGTAATTTTTTTAAGGAGTTGAGAAGAGGGGTAATTGTGTCTTTTTACAAGATGTCTTACTTTTTTATCTAAGTTAACCGCAAACTTAACGTTAGAATGCTAAGTGTGTCAAATGTCATAGTTTGTCATAGTTTAGGATGCAAAATATACATTCGAAAAGTTTATGGTGAAAAGTATAATTATGGGTATAATTTAGGGTGATAGAATGTAATTTTCCATATAAATTTTAGAAAGAAAAAAAACAACATATCTCTCTTAATGGCATTGAACGCATACGTAAGTTCCAATGCATTGTATTTACCATTTAGTTAGTTGGTATACTTCTATAGTTAAACTCTCTCACTAGACTCTTTGACTTGATTGTGATCACAACAATGATAATGTTGCAACGGCCAATGGAGATGTGAGGCTATAGAACTTCCTATAAATAAATTTTGAAGGGATACTCTAGCATACCTGGGTATTGCTTGTGTAAGAGCACTAACATCCGGTGATGCAAAAAAAAAAAAAAAAAAAAAAAAACTATTTGACATTTTCAAACACTACTTTATCTATTTTATCAACCCATTTTATAACTCACCCTATATCTTAATTTTTATTTTTACATACAACCTAATAAAATAATATAAACTACGTACCTAATAGAATAATAAAAAGTATTATTCTCTCTCTTTTTCCCCCACTCACCTTTTCTCTTCACACACAACCACATATTAAAATAATTTTTTTTTTACAACCTATGAATAGTAAGGTTGCATATACACAACCTTACTATTCATAGGTTGCAAATGTACTATTCATAAGTTACAAATTTTTTAAGTTTACAAACCCAGATGGAGTGGGTTTGGGTGGCTTAGGTTGTAAAATAGCAACTAGGGGGTGTTTACACCACCCAATGCTAGTGCTTTAATCATCTAGTTCATTCTAAACACAAGTTACAGAGCATGGTTATTAAATTAGGCCATTGATTCGGTCTATTAGCCGGGTTATTAAATCATTGATCGAATTGCATTGTCAAATTAAATAAATAAATATATATATATATATATATATAGAGAGAGAGAGAGAGAGAGAGAGAGAGAGAGAGAGAGAGAGAGAGAGAGCACTATGTAGGGCCAAAAATAGTCATAAAGGCATAAGAGTTGAGGCCTGGGCTTTGGAAGCAAGCCCACTACAATTAATTGTTTTAAGATGGGTATAGCGAACCAACTCGTGGGTTCCTTAACCTACGGGTCAAAGTTGGAAAAGAAGATCCAAACAACATATAAAGTGAACCAACTCGTTAGAAGAAAATCTGGAAATATGCATTAATCTTTCCTCGGTTTACCGAGGAGGCTTGATACACCTTAAAACAGTAAAATTTTGAGTAATTTCTCCTTAATTCTTAGTCATGATCCCTATTCAATGGGTTTTTCCCTCCTTTCATAGTAACTTTCCTTTTATCCTAACCTTCCACGTAGAGCGTGGAGGATTTCGCCTAGATAGTTGTCACGTCCCTCATTTAAGGGAAGTGTAGGGTGAGCTATAGGCTGTCTGGGCACTGTTCAAGTATCATTTCCATCATAAATGCGGTTGTCCTAGTTGGTATAATGCATTCAATGAGAAGGTGATGGGTGCTTCCTCAACATGCTTCTCGTCCTCTTTCCTCCAGTACCTACCATGGCCGCCCACCTTAAACGCCTCAAATAGGGACGAGGTTCCTCTCTCCTACCTCGGGGCATGAGAGGCTCTCGTCTGACCCCCTTCTTTCGGTTAGGCCAAGATTTTCTTCATTTGCCCACTTGGCCCATACTATCCTTGGGCATGGCCTAGTAGAGTTGCTGTCCTCAGACCCCCCACAATAGCTTTAAAAATTTGTTTTAATAAAATTTATGATGAATTTTTTTTTAAATGAATTTATGTTTTATTAAAATTGGTGTTTTGATAAAATTTATGATGAATGTGAAAAGGGATCAGGTTAGGAGAAAAAAAAATGATGCACATAAACTGATAATAACATAGTAGTCTTTTAATGGGATGAACATAGCAATGCTTTTTTTTTTTTTTTTTTTTTTTTTTTTTTTTAAATCCTTTAGGTTTCTCATCTTTAAATTATTATATTATCACATATTAAAAAGTAAAAAATTCAACCAAATGAACTTGTGGATGTAATTTTACAAATTTTACAAGCCCAGCTAGGTGATAAAAACTCATTCGAGTTACACAGGTCACCACAAACCCGCCAAGTTTGACTGAGCCTTGTGCAAAAACAATGTAATTAAACATCCGGACTAGTTCAAGTGTTGGATCACTAGGTTTTTGGTCTAATTGGTTAGGTCGGCATGGGTTTAATAACTATATTATAGAACATTGATTGAATTGCAAATGTTATCACATATATGCTAGTTTGTATCTAAAAGAGCATTGGTTTCTCTTCTTTGTGGGTGCTGTTTCTTTGAAAGTTTGACTATAGATTGAAATATTATATTGTCAACATTGTTGCTTTGATTATGCTAACAAAAGTAAAGAAAAGATATGCAACTAGCTCTGTTTGGCAAGTATATCAATATTCAATTGTACAAGTACCACTTAGTTGTCACTTGTCACTAACCTCTTGGGAGCAATTGCCTCCAATTAGCTTTGTATGAGGAAAAGGACCTAAGAGAATTCCCATCAAAAGTTCTAAAAAATTTAGTATTTAGCATCTCAAAAACCAATTTTATAACATTTAACACATTACTTTACAATACAACCTATATCAAAACTTCTATTTTTTTACCACTTCATATAAATATTGTTTCTTTATTATTTTTCAATAATTTTTTATTTTTCCTCTCTCTCCTCTGTCTCTCTCTTTCTCAATCCAACTATTCTTAGCATCACTGGCACCACACTACCAATAGTCACCACAAAACCCACCACTCAACCACCCACCAAAACCCACCACCCATACCACAACCACCACTAACAAAAAAAGAAAAAAAAAATCACAGCAAAAAGAAACCTCCACATCCACACCCACACCCACCACATCCACTCACCACCACAAACCACAGCACACACACACACACACACACACACACACACACACACAAACCCTCCACCATCGCCACCACCAACAAATCCATCACGCCGAACCAAAACCCATAGGACAAGGACACCACTTCCCTCCTCGTTGTCATCTTCTTCCACGACGCAACTTGATGTCCTCCTTCACACTGTAAATCAAATCAAGACCCACCCCAACCAAATCAAGACCCAAAATCCCAAAACCAAATCAAGACCTAAAGCCATCGGACCCACACAGAAAAAGATGAACCACAGCCATTGGACCTACGTAGCCATCAGACCCAAGAATACCCACGCAGAAAAAAAAAAAAAAAAAAAAAAAAAAAAAAAAAAAAAAAAAAAAAAAAAAAAAAAGAAACCTCCATTGCCACCACCGGACCATAGCCATCGGACCCACGATCCATGACCACAATCACCAGACCACAACCATCGGCAACCCACAATTGCCGGAGCACAATCATCAGTGGAGCAAACTCATCGGCGAACCACATCAGCAAACCACAGAGAGAGAAGAGAGAAGAGAGAAGAAAGAAGTGAGAGAGGAAAGAAAAAGATAGAAGAGAGAGAGTCATGGAGGTGAATAAAAAAGAATTTTTCTTTTACAATCCAGCTATAGTGCGGTTACAAATATGAGATTGTATTGTACCTAAATCTTAAAATTTTTAAGATTTAGCAACTTTAATGTGGAGGTGTTTTTATCATTTGAGGTGCTAAAAATGCTAAAAAATAGCATTTTTAGCATTTGAGAGCTTTAAAAGTATTCGTAGCAGATGTTGCAAAAATTAAGCCATTTTACCACACCAAAAGCTTATTTTATTATTTTATCACATCATTTTACAACATCTCATTTATCAGATGTTTTATCATTCAATTCTATACATTAAAATAATATTTACTATACATTAAAATAATATGTTATCTCATTCCTATTATCATCAACAACATCCACAACATCAACGGCACAAACACTAGCCACCAATATCCACTGCCGAAATGACACCTCTACTGCAAACCAACCACCATAATTACTCACCAATATCAGATCAACCCAAATTGCAGCAAAAAAAAAAAAAAAAAAAAAAAACCCACAACTAGAGAGAGGCAGAGTGAAAGACAGACATAGAGGAAAGGGAAGAGGGTGAGATCACCTGCCAAACCCAAACCTATCACCGGCTGAACCCACTTCCAAGCTCACACTGCCAAGCACCACCTTCAACCACCAAATCCACCAACCACTGGCTGCTATTAAAACCCATCTCCACCGAGCCTAACGCCGTAGCGACGTTCTTGAAGGCGATGGTTGGTGATGGTTAGCGATGGTCTCCTCGGTGGTTGGCGATGGTTGGCAATGGTCTCAACAGAGCGTGGTTCTACGGTGGTTTATGGTTTTGGTTTATGTTTGTGGTCTCAAGTAATGGATCTGTGGGCTGAGTTTGATTTGCAGTGAGGGTGGTTGTGGGTTCCAATGGAGTGGTGGGTTTACTACAAGTTTTTTGGATTTAAGTTTTGTTGAAGGATTTGGGTTTTGTTGCTGTGGATTTGGCTGAGTTTCGTGGCCAATGGTAGTTGTGGGTTAAGATATGGTGGTGCTGTGGTGGGTTTGTTGGGTTTTTTTGGATTTGGGTTTTGTTGCTGAGGTGATGGTTGTGGTTGGCTGAGGTGGTGGTTATGGAGGATGATGATGATTGGTCGCCACCATTGTCGCCTTCTTCTTGCTCGCGTTCGATTGTGAGACAAGGAAGAACACGGGTTGGGAACTTGGGAGAGAGAAAGACAAATTCTGAGAAGGGAGAGAGAAAATCAAATATAAAAAAAATGAGAGGAGAAAGAAAAGTCAAATAAAATAGTATTTTCCAATTTACTATTTGTGTTTGTACCGTTGCAAATAGGGGTGTCCATGGGTCGGGCGGGTTGGGTTTGTGCCCAACCCACAACCAACCCGTAAGAGATCGGGTGGGCAGATTTTCAACCTGCAACCGACCCGTTATGAGGGTCGGGTTTCGCGGGCCGATTTGCCGGCGGATGACATCGGTTTCGAGTGAGGCTGAAACCCTACAGAAAACAAAGAAAAACGGCCAAAATCGACGAGATCTCACTCGAAACCCAACAGAAAACAAAGAAAAACGGCCAAAATCAACGAGATCTCGCCCAATCTGACCAAGATCCAGTGAGGATTTCGTCAAATCCGATGATTTTCCCCCAAATCCTGCTGAGAATCGCCAGATCTGGTGTATCTATACCAGATTTGATTGTTTTGGTCGCCGAAATCTGCCAAATCAAGTTAAAACTCATCAGAATCCCTGGAGAATTCGCCAGAATTTGATGTCTTCGGGTAGGTTGGGTTTCACGGGTTTTGAATAAGGGGACTCGAAACCGACCCGCAAGCGTCAGATTTTGGAGCTTGGGACCCATGGCCGACTGCCGGAGTAGTCGGATCGAGTGAACGCCGGTCAGGTACGAGCGGGTTGGGCAAGTGGTCGGGTGGGTTGGACAGCCCTAGTTGCAAATTTGCAATGGTACAGACACAAATGGTAAAAATTTGGCACATATAGAACATCTGATGGGAGGTGTTTTTTGTGTTTGGTGTGGCAAATGTGTCAAATATTTGGCATTTGCCACATTTGCCACATCTACTGTGGGTGCTCTAATGTGAATGCTCTTAAGGGGGGATTAGCCATGCTTCTGTTGAAGCATGTCTAATTGATATAAAGTATTCCATTATATCATTCCAACAATTTCATATTCTGCATGTACAAGCATTAGTAAGAACTAGAGGAAATCAAATTTAAAAAAGAAAAAATCTAGAAAAGATGAATGGTAGACAACTTTGTACCCAATACTTTTCTAATTAAAAAAAATACAATAGCCACAATGACAAAAAGCATTTACCGTATTGCTAATGATAATTGAAAGGAAGCCTAAAGACTTTCACAAAATGAAAATTCTTAGGATTGATCACAAAAGAAGACAAAATTCAACACAAAATGATATTAAGAAGTTGAATTACACGGGGATCATTATTAAAACCATTGAAAGCACAAAATGATGATAAGACTAATAAATACCAATTCAAAGAATTATATTACTCTCCAAATATATAACAACAAAAATCAAGCCTTGGTTCCAAAAAATTTTGGGACTAGCTATGGACCCTTAATATACAAGGTCAGCCACAGGTATTCTTCTTCGTCTATCCACTTGAATTTGAGACGTGTGTATTCTTCTTTGTCCTAAAATTGCTATACCTGATCTTCAAACAGCATTTCCAGGCTCAAAAACTTGTCCCCAGAATTTATTGCACTGTTCAATTTAAAACAGAAAAAGAAACAGAGGTCAAAGATAAAAACTAAGATATTTAATCTAGGTTTATTGAATAATCGAGTCTAAACTTGAACTTGAGTTTAGCTCATTACTAGTAAGTAATAACAAACTTAAACTTACTGAACATGAACTATTTATTATCAAATTTATTCATTTACAGCCCTACACCTAGTAGGTCTAAAACCCAAACCCTATTTACCCTCCACTATTTTTAAGGGAGGAAATTCTATTCCATCTGATCGTCTTAAAAATCCTCTATTGTTTCAACAGGTCTCACAACAGGATTAAAGCTTTGGACGAATGTGATACCTGAGTACGCGTTATTGTTGTATGTAACATTACTACTATAACTAGAATGAAAATATAAACCAAAGATGATTGACTAAACAGAGGGTTTTTACATTCTTATAAATTATTTTGATAGTAACGTAAGATATTATCTATCAAAAAAAAAAAAAAAAAAGGGGAACAGAATACATATGGCTTCCCCTAACATATTCCCTAAAGTTTTTTTAGATCATAATAGGATTGGATGATTGCTTTAGCCTTTAGGTAGCATACAGGGCTCCCCTATTGATATCCGTAATTTCAAAAATTAACTTTGGAGATCCCATTGTACCGTATTTCTGTTTTAATGAAATTCTTACTTAAACATAAATTGCCAACATAGCTAGAGAAAGAAAAAAAAAAAAAATTTGATAAGTAAGAGAAAGATAAAATATTTGAATGTAGCTGAGGGTTCAGAATGGTCCAAAACAAAAGCTTTTTGGGCATTCTACAATTCGGCATATAACTGTGCAAAGGAAAAATATATATATACAAAAAGCAAATGAACGAAGGGCATCAAAAAGTAACAAGGAAAAGTTATTAAAGAACGCTATACAATGGGCAAAACATATCTCATTAAAAAAACAGTTCAAATTAATTCTCAAGAAAAACATTTAGTAGAATAAAAATAAGAAATCAAGGAAATGAGGTTTCAGTATCATAGTGTTAAATCATGAAACTTTTTTTCCATTCTTTATTATGCATATATATGTGTGTGTGTGTGTGTGTTAACGGAAGGGAACAGCTGATGAAGACATAAAGTATAATGTATATAAAAAAAAGAAAAATATAGCCACTTACAATTGATTTGATCTGAAATTTCTCATGCCCAATGACTTTAATGGGACAAGGCAACGAGAGTACGTCAAAACTGGAGTAAAACACCCAGGTACAACCATTCCTTCCCTTGTTTTAGAGACCAATTTAAACTTATTGCTTTTGATATGCCAGCTTATGATGCTCCGAGCTGTTCCTAGAAAGATAACATCAGACTTTGGATGAATTGCATAGGGTTGAAACCAGAAAATTTCATCAAGTAATCGAAATTGAGCCACCATCAGACTTTCCAACAAGTAATCCAAGCGGATGCTGTGTCTCAAAATCCATCCATCAGCTTGTTTGTTGTCCTCAAGCAACCAAATTGAGACATTTGAGCGTTCACATTGAGCAAAACAAAGATGTCCCACTGATACCCCAATACTTGATGATAAACTTGATCTTTCAATCTTCGGTAGGTCAATGGCATGGGCGCTAACTAGATTGAGGTCGATGCAAAAAAGGTTTTCTGAAGCTAACACCCAGTACAACATGCCATCCAAGTAAACAAACTCCTTAATTATATGGGACCCATCAATATAAACGGGATCAAAATGCAGAGTGTGTCGAACCCACTTTTCAGTTTCTGAAGAAAACATGTCCAACCATTTTGGTGCATCAAGATGAAAATAAGGAATGCAAATAAGTTTGAAATGAATGGATTTGCAAGGGTCAAAAGCAAGTGCAGCATCACAATATGAATCACAGGAGTAGGGAATTCTCACAGACTCTTTAGTGGTAGGATTGAAGACATCGTACTGGCGTGTGGAAGGCTTCCTAAATAAAAGAAGGCCATTGCAGCTATCAAGGAGGTTCTTAGCATGCTTATCAATCTCGACTTCACCAATTTCATCACCGCCGGATTCTAAGGAGACATATTCTAAAACTTGTCTATCACCAGATTTTGACAATTCAGCAAAATAGCGATTTTTTGCATCGTAAGATGAGTTACGATGAATACGAGACATGTCGTCGGAAAGAACCAAAGTATGGAAATAAAGTCCACAAAGAGAAGTCTTTGCAGAGACAATTGGAACACAAGTCTCCGAAACAAGAAAGTACCAATCTTTGGATACACATTTGTATTGAATTAGATCTTTCTCAGGCAGTCTACATAGTATCTGAACTAACACATCTGGGCATAACTTAGGAACATAGCACACATCTTTCTGAATTGAAATCGAACCCATAATTATTTAAGAACAAATACTCCACAACTCTTACTAAGAGAAATATATAAAAAGACACAATACTTATATATATATATATATATAATGCAATGAAAACTAAAGATACCCCGAAAAATTAGAAGCCGAAAACAACACTTGTTGTTCTTCAGCAATAAGCAGAGGGGGACTTAAAGTTGGGATCTTTGTGCGGAATTTGTGTTTTTCCAGGGACAGTGAAACCCTAAATCAATATAGGGGTAAGGGAATAACAGGTCTTATTTCTCAGTTGGCCCGGCATGGATGATTATTGGGGCTGGGCCTTCAAGAGCCCACATTCTCTTTGATCGGTGGGTGCGGGAGAACTTAAATTTTAAAATTGAGGGAAAATTTGAGTGGTAGAAAATTATTATTATTATTTTTTTATGAAACTTGTTTGCTTTTTGGTTAAGGGTAGATTTTTGAAATTAACCTTTCTTTTAGAGTTACAATTTCTAATATATCTATACTACTAATAAGAAGATTTCCCTAGTTTGTCTTCAAATTTTGGCATATCAAAATATTCTCATACAAATTTCGAAATAACATACTCTTTAGTTTATTTTTTTTTCCTATAAAGAACAAAAAAGGTTAGAAAAGTAATACTATCTCACATGCAAAAGAGAAAAAAAAAAAAAAAAAAACTGTTATTCTCATTTGTATTCAAATATTTGATACTTATCTACATTTGTTATCTATTTGAATTTAAATACTTCAATTATGTTTATAAAATAAATAAATAAATATATATATATATATATATATATATATAAGATTACTCCTTCAAAAAAAAAAAAACCCCGTATTATCTTTCACTTCATTTTAATACAAAGTGAGCTAATGATAATTACCATTATCTCACTTTGGATGAATTAGTCATATTAATAAGTAAGAATTAATAATAAATTTGAAATTAAATGAAATAATTAAATATTATTTAAGTGATATTTAGATGTAAAAATGTCCCTATAAAATTCTCGCCTTAAGCCTCAAACAATTTTGGCCGGCCTTGGTCCCTAGCCATGGCAACCATACTCACTTCCTCTCTTTCTTTCTCTAGTTTTTCACTCCTAAACCCTTTTATCTAAACTTGGCCTCCAGGGGCGGAACTACCCTTGGACTAGGGGGGCTAATGGCCACCCCTAATTTTTTTTTTTAAAAAAAAATTATTATATATATGTGTATTAATTTTAGCAATTTTGTTCTATAAAATTACATTTTATTTCCCTCTAATAATATCATTGGTTCTTTTAAGAGTAATGTTATACTCACAAACTTTTTTATAACACTTTTGCAAACCTTTTTGGTAGCAAATTTTTATTGGTTCGCATATAGGCACACCATTTACATCATTTTTTTACTTACTAGTAATCACTTATTACATAAGTAATTTAGAAAAAAACTTGCAGCTCTAGTATTTTCCCCATTTTAGTGACCATAAAAAAATTTATAGAAATAAAATCTAAAACAAAATATTCACGCAAAAAAAAAAAAAAAAGCTTAACAACAAAAATTACCAACAAAACTAAAAACAAAATTAAGCTTAATTAACTAATTTTATCCAAAATAAATAACCCTGTCCTTTAAAAAAATTCTAAAGAAAAATAATTTTGTTCTTAACTACAAAAAATAAAATAAATAAAAATAAAAATCTCAACAACTAAGTAGTAGAATTAGAGGTTGAAATCACTGCACATTACAAACAGTAAAATCGCCCCTCCTAACTTAAAGTTCTAGCTCCATCCCTATTAACCTCCATGGCTGACCATGAAAGCTGCCACTCACTACCACCATCATAGTGGTCCCCACGTTTAAACCACTAACGTTTTGGGTAGCATTTTACCAAAGTGGATGTGTCTTTTGCATTCGGCTCAAAACTGTGTATAGCACCCCCATTATATTCTCTCATGGTTTGAGCTAGGGGACCAATGGGATGGTGGCGGTGGATAGTAGCTCTCGTGGTCGGCCATGAAGGTTGAGAGAGAGAGAGAGAGAGAGAGAGAGAGAGAGAGAGAGAGAGAGAGAGAGAGAGAGAGAGAGAGAGAGAGAGAGAGAGAGAGAGAGAGAGAGAGAGAGAAAAGAAGAAGAAGAAGAAGAAGAAGAAGAAGAAGAAGAAGAAGAAGAAGCTTGATGGCTTGATGAGGTTTAATTGGATGTATCACACTCTATTTATTAGTGTGTGCAATTTTGAAATGGCATGTTTGGATTGTTGATGTGGTATGTTTGGATTGAAGGGAGAAAAACAAGAATTTTACACCACTATATATATATATATATATATGTATGTATGTATGTGTACATATGTGTATATGTATATGCATATGAAAAGAACAATGTTTTACTTAATATGGTCATAGTTTTCAAAACCGGACCGGACCGAGAGGTTGGACCGTGAAAACTGGGAACCAGAATGAAAACCGGTTTTTTAAGCCTAAAGAACTGGATTTTTTGTTAATTTCGTGAACCACTAAAACCGGGGTTGGACCGCACGAACCGGTAAGAACCGTGCGGTCCAACCCCTAGCATTTTTTTTTTTTTTACAATTTTATTCTACTTAATTAAATTATCCATCTCTTACAAGGAATAAAAAAATTATAATTAAAATCTTTCAAATATATTCAAATTTACTTCAAAAATTAATCATAAATTTTCATGTTTTCATGGTTATTATTTTATTTTATTAACTTTCTTATTTAATTATTAAATATATGCTTGAAAATCATTAAATTTCCCTCACATATATAGATATATTGTCAATTTTGCTAGTTTTATAAATTTAATATCTATATTTAGGCTTTAATTAATTATTAAATTAATTATAACGTCATCACAGTTCGACCCCGGTTTGACCTCAAAAACCTTAAATCTCTTCCTTTTACGGTTCAATGAACGGTCCAGGTCTGAAAACCTTGAATATGGTTAATAAGCAACAAAACCTTAGTATATTTTGATAGTAAGCCCTTACGTTTTGCCATTCAAATTTGATTAGTATTAGTTGACTATATAACTCAATCTTCAATTTAAGTTGGTACCCTTCCTAAAAGTTTCAAGAAATGGCAATTCTTTTGGAAGATTGTATAAATAATAAATGCAATAAACAAGATCATGCCCACTCACAGTATGAGTTTGACTTTTCTAACAAATATTTCATTTTGAAAAAAATCATTACCCAAAATATGTTAGAAATAATACTCTCCCTTAAGGTTTGGGGGTGCATTACACAATGACAAAAAATATTTAATAATATACTAAGGGCACGTTTGGTAGACTATAATAGGTATTGTAATGTAATAGTTATTCCTATGGTTTAGCTATTCAATAGTTTGGTTATGTTTTGATTACAGGGAATAGTCATTCTTTATGAATAACTATTCTTTAAAACAAGGAATAACTATTCCTCTCTAAAAGGGTTGTAATAACTATTCTTTAGTAGATGTAATAATTTATAACATTAATATATTTCCAAATAAATAAACTTTCCATATCCACCTAACAATTATGGAAATAAAAATAATCAAAAAATAACTCATCTCTCTAAAATTTAAAATATATTATTTTCTAGGAAATATATTTGTATGAATGAGATATTTCCTAAAATAGATCATAAATTTTATTTTAATATTACAACTCACAACCAAACTAATGAATAGGTTTAGTTATTTCATTACAACACCTTTTTATTCCTGATAATAAAGATTACCATTTTTATTGTAATCCATATTCAGTGTACCAAACGTATCCTAAAGATAGTCCCAGACAAGCCTGAAGACTTTCCCAAAATTAAAATTCTTATGATTGATTACAAAAGGAGACAAAATTCAGTACATAATGATACTAACAAGAGTTGGATAATAAGGGGATCATTAAAAACCATTGAAGGCACGAAAAGACGAAAAAATTAAATAAATGTCAATTCAAACAATTTTTAGGAACAAAGCACACATCTTTCTGAATTGAATTCGAGCCCATAATTATTTAAGACAAATACTCCACAACTCTAACTAAGAGAAATATATAAAAAGACAAAATACTTTTATATATATATATATATATATATATATATATATATAAAGGGTATAACTGGTACAATGTTGTAACTACTTTACAAGTTTACATATAAATATGATAAAGAAAACTAACGATAACCGGAAAGCTGATCGGGACTTAAAGATGCGATCTTTGCGTACCCTCTGGATTCTTTGTGCGGAATCTTCGCAATGACTTGGTTGATAGCATTTTATGAAATAAAACTATTGAATTGGAAGTAGTAAGTTACCCTAATATTGGTTATTCAACTTCATAAACAAGGTGCATTTGGTGAAGGTAAGATTCTCACCACTGTTAAGCGTGATATAACCTTTGAGCAGCTTTGCAGTTAATTTGGGCGACATTATAGTGTAGATGAGATTCTTAGTAGATTATTTGATTGAGGAATGAATACAATGTGTTATGTCTTAGGCAAAACACTAGCAAAAAATTTTCTGATTTTTATTTTTATAATTAAGAACTAATTTTTTGAATTAAAACACTCTCTACCCTTCTCATTTCTCGTTGATATTTATAAGCAAATACAGTGCATGATATTCATAAAATAATGGTTGGACTACTTCCAACATAATAGACAACTTTATACTTTTTGAGAAATTATAAGGTCCTCATGTTAGACAAGTGTCGTGGTCTATTATTCTATTAAAAGATTTTTATCTGTTTAAAATTGTTAAGTTAGAAATTTTTTTAAAATATAAATTGATTATTGATTCAATAATTTTAAACAAATGAGAGATTTTTAGTAGAATGGTGAACTATGTCACTTCTCCACCAGAAAACTATATAATTTCTCCTACTCCCTAGGTAGATAACCTCCTATAAACACATACTAGGCTCTAACATTTTCCAACAAGACTTCATAAATAATTTTGACCAAATTTAGTGACAAATAAAAGTCACTTGGACACATGGAGAAAATGACGTGTCACCCACATGGCTGCCACATAATCTGTCTCTATGCTCCTGCATATTTTCCAGTCAGTTTTGTATGAGGCAAAGGATCTTACCAGGATTAGGTCACGGTCCATCGCCTTCATGAAGATGGTATACTGGAAGTGATCAATGTCAGTTAAACAGGAGAAGTATGTGGAGATTTATGATCAGCCATGCATTGATTCTATTATGCTTTGCAAATACGCAAGTTCTATTTAATAATAAATAAACCATATTAGAAGTCATTCAGGCGATGACACCCAAGTACATGAGTAGAGGAATGGTTGTGGGAGTTTTGTAGATGGTTCACAGTTGCCAGGCCAACTTAACAATTGGAGAAATGCATGGAGGCCTGTGGCAGTTGCTATGTCAACATATGTCAACACTCTAGCTTCAGTCATAGCGTGCTGTAGAACTATATTTTGGAAGCTATTGGGCAGGGAGCTTTTATTCTAAGGAAACTAACTGATCTTGAACCAAATCTCAATATGTAGCAATGCAATTTAAATTAAACCAATATCAAGATTTATGCCAGTGCATATCTGATTGATCATTGATGGTCCCTAACTGATGACGTGTGTTTTTGACAAGTAATAAGAATTTGGGAATTCCTTCATTGAATTCAAAAGTTTGGATTCTTTTTTGGGAAGCAACATGAGATATTTATTTGCAGTTTTTATTGGTAAGTCTTTTTCAAATGTAGTGCAAATTAGCTAGTTTATGATTACTTGGGAAATTCTATTTGGTGTGGTTTTTATAAATTTCTGTTATTTGCTTTCCCGACCATCATTTAGAGAGTGGGAGGTGATCACTGCACAATTGTTTTCATGAATTGTTCTTTTCCTTTTATAGGGTGGTTGGGAGAATGATGAAACTGTTCTGGAGGCAGCAGTAAGGGAAGCTATTGAAGAGGCTGGAGTTCGAGGGGAACTAATGGTGATTTTGATTTTAATAAATTTGATGTTGTCCTTGTTTTTTTCTTCTTCTTTTTCCATTGAACTTGTGTGATGTTGTTATAAACCCTTTTGATTATTTTACAGTCAATCTTTTGAAGGTCTTGAAGTTAATCTGATTTTTATGTTTCAATTGTTGCATTATCAGTTTGCTTAATTCTCCCATGTTTATCTTGGACTGCTTTTGGAGAAGCAATAAAATTCTGTTTTTTTTTCGTGTATATCTGCCTTGTTAGTCGTGATTGTCGCTTTAGATGCCTACATTTCAATACAGATAAAACTTTGATTGCTGTTGCAATTATTATTTGTTTGTTTATTGAATTTTTTAAAATACAATATTTGGCATCCTAGTCCTAGATTTAGCAAAATGCTGGACAGTTTTCACTCATGTTGTTGATGACATTTGCTACAGTTTAGCGGATAGGTTTTAAAAAAATACCGAAAGATATTGCCGCACTTGTTTTGATTATGGCATATTCAAGTTATACATTAAGGTTGTTTCTATTTCTTGGTTTTAGGATTTCTTGGGTTATTATCCCTTTAAAAGTAAAACCCACCAAGATGAGTTCTGCCCAGACGGTTCATGTAAAGCTGCAATGTTTGCTTTGTTAGTCAAGGAGGAGCTTGAGTCATGGCCAGAGCAGAGCACCCGAAACAGAACTTGGTTGACTGTACCAGAGGCACTGGATAGGTGCCGAAATCCATGGATGAGGGATGCCCTGGAGAATGGCTTCTCTAAATGGCATCCTAGTCCTAGATTTAGCAAAATGCTGGACAGTTTTCACTCATGTTGTTGATGACATTTGCTACAGTTTAGCGGATAGGTTTTAAAAAAATACCGAAAGATATTGCCGCACTTGTTTTGATTATGGCATATTCAAGTTATACATTAAGGTTGTTTCTATTTCTTGGTTTTAGGATTTCTTGGGTTATTATCCCTTTAAAAGTAAAACCCACCAAGATGAGTTCTGCCCAGACGGTTCATGTAAAGCTGCAATGTTTGCTTTGTTAGTCAAGGAGGAGCTTGAGTCATGGCCAGAGCAGAGCACCCGAAACAGAACTTGGTTGACTGTACCAGAGGCACTGGATAGGTGCCGAAATCCATGGATGAGGGATGCCCTGGAGAATGGCTTCTCTAAATGGCATGCAGGGAAGGACATCTGATCACCATTGACTTGCTGAGTGCACATGAAGTAAATGCAAAAGTTAAGGATTACATTGTTACTGTTTTTTCAAGTTTATTTTTCTATGTTTATGAATGCCTCTCTGACATTTTAATTCAGAGAGTATTCATGTGACTTTTCCTTAAGTTTAAGTCCCCTCCAAGATGCTCATTAATGTATAACTTGAAAAATTTAGCCATTATTGTGACCCATTGTCCATTACCACATCATTAGAAAGTTAAGAAAGAAAGAAAGAACTACTAAGCTCTTTTTCCTACTGATCCACTTGTCGAGCATCTACAGTTGTGGAAAGTCATGAATGTCTTAGCTTGTCCTCAATTTTTGCTTCTGTTGAGTTGGGAAAGTTCTAATTTTGTGTATTATTTATTTATTAATATCTTGTTAACATTGAAGTGATAGTAGTTTTATTTTTAATACTATATTTAGTTTTAAATTTTTTCATATTTTTAATTATTGAATTCTAAATTTTTTTGTTTTGTACCTTTCCCCCATCCTTGCTTGAAGTTACGGTAAATTTTCTTAGTATTATGCGATTAAGATTTGACAAAACCAAAACCAGCAAGACACGAGAAATTCATTTTGGGTGGATAGAACATTGGACATGATTGACGTAGTCTATCAAATGTACCAAATAATTTCTCAAATAGTTCAACGTTACAATTTTCCATTGATTATGGTCCACAGTACAAAAAAAGAAATTAATAAAAATCTAGTAGAGCTGTTGAAATGGGCCAGAAGATTATGTGGTATATATAACTTGTAACCCGTTGGGATGATAACACATGTTTATTTTTTGCCACTTATTATCATACCGACCAGTGCTAGTTAAGGTGCAAAAAAGACCCCCAAAAAAAAAAAGTTAAAAAAAAGGTAAAAAAAGACACTAAACAGTACTTATAAAACTAAAAAAATGAGATAAAGCTGTAAAAAAGACAAAAAAAGTGTCATAAAAATTTCAAAAAAATTGTTAATGGGTACCGCAAGTTGGCCGTTAACACAACCCTAATATAATAGAGCAATATTAATCGGCAAAGTCTTATGGTTTCTTATTTGGAGTCATCCACCGCTAATATCACTTTCTTATTTACCACTAATAATCTGCCGCAACAGCTTAGTGTCAAATTTTTTATCAAATTTTATGTGTCCATTAACTTTCTCTATGTTATATGTGTCATCCTCTACTGGACATTGCTTTTGGGGTATATCTTCCTTGATAGACCAACCGAAGCCCCTTTTTACCCAAATAAAGCTTCGGTACATGAAAATCAAATAACATATTCAATCTTTTAATTAAAATTAAAAATAAATAAATCAAATAGCCTCACTCTTTTTGGCTGCGGATAATTTTACCTTTTTTTTTTCCCTCTCTATATAAATCCAATCGTCCCTCCTATTTCTCGGACATTTTTTTTTCTCTCTTTCTAATTCCAAGCACAAAAAATCACTTTCACTTTCACTTTCTTTTTCTCTTTCTCTCCAAGCACAAAATTTTTTAAGGGAGTTCGGTTAGGGATTCTCAACCATTAGATTATTTATGCAATGGCCTAAGACCCCCAAATTGAATAAGGCCCTCTAAAATATACTATATTATATCTATTTATCTTATAGTATTGCAAAAAATAAAAAAATAAAAAGAAAAGCCTCTTACTTAGTAAAAAGAAAAAAGAAGAAGATATCTTCTATTGGATGATAGAAGGTCTTGTTTACCTGTCAATGTAAAAGTTTTAATTAAGGCCCCCAAATTTAAATAAAAATTCTTTTAAAAATATTTTACTCTTTTTGAATGCTCAACATTTTATTAATGCATTTTACTACGTTTACCATAGTTTAAGAGCTATATCAAGATTAAAATTAGAATTAAAAGTTTTTTTAGACAAATTTATTATTGAAAATCCATCATTCAATAAAACTCTAACATTGCTAATAGAGACGGTAGCCATTTAGAATATGATATTTATTCTCATATTAATTGTTTCAATATTTTTAGAATTAAAAGTTTAAATATACATTTCATAAGTATATGAAAATAGTCCAATTAATGTATTAAATTATACAAAAATGTTGTACTATTTTTCTTAATTCATGTATCAATCGCTTATAAAATATTAAGTGAAAATACGTTTCACATTTGCGTCTAACCCAAAAATGTGTTGAGTTGGCCTTAGACTAAGCTCTATTTTTGCAGACTGTGAATTTGAGCAAGATTTAAAATTAAAAAAAAAAAAAAACTGTTTGAATCTGAATTAAGGTACTTAAAGGAAAAGATACCATTTAGAATTTAAATATAAAAAATCTTTATAGAAATGTGGTTATATTTTGCATGAAAGATATTTAACATGCCAATAACATGGTTGAAGCAATTCAATCAAGGTTGAAGCTGTTAAAAAGAAAAAGAAAAAAAAAATCAAATTAATGGTTTTTTGCAAAAGAGTGTTCAACAATGACTAATATTAGGATATTGGAAGAAACTAATAAGGTCTCCACACTTTAAAACTTTGTTTTGCTTGTACAGGTGGCAACTTAAATTTGAAAGCTGCTTGTAAAAGATATTGCTGTGTTTGTTTTGCTTATGATATATTCTAAGATCCAAACAACTTGGTAGGGGTAAAAGGGGAGAAAAGAAAATGGAGGGTGGAGGGTATTTCCATAGCTGTGTGTATGATGGGGAAAGGAAGGATGGAAAGAGGAAATGGGTTGTCTTTTGGAAAAGGGAAGGGATGGAGAATGTATGGGTTTATATATTGGTCCCTCCATTGCTTCAATATTTAAGGGTTATTGATGAGATCAACAAGCCAATAAGCTTTAACTCAAATGTCTTTTATTTTCCTAGTAGATTAGGATTGAAGGTGAAATTGTGGGTTTCAAAAACATTTTGAAAGTTTGTTTAACTTACCAATCAAAAAAGTATATGGGTTAAATCAATGGTTCACTTCTATTCTATTCTTTCTCTTCTCCAATGCCACTAGGAAGTCATCTTCTAACTGATATTTGTATAAGCAATATGTAGTTGGGAGTATAACATTTGCTGTCTTAGAGCTGGAGAGGACAAGTATGGTCTGGTGGTGATTTTCCAAGTAGAAATTGTTAGCTATTGTAATCCATAAGAAATATGTAGTTGGAAATATATTTAGTCTAACATAATTCCGCTGTTACCTTGTACACATTTTGGCAAGTATCTTTCTTTTTTGGGTATTTGCTCAATTGCTCCCACATTCATGAGGTCCCTTAAAGTGGTTGATTCTCTTGTTGAATTAACATTGGATGCAAAATGAAATCAGGAGGCGGTAAGTCGCGAGCTAGTAGTCTATCTGATTCATTTAAGATATATGACATTTGGCTGTAAGGCTTCGTTGTTGTAACATTTGGCTGTAAAGGAGAGGAGCATTCCTTTCATTTATTTTGTTGTAATGTATGTATGTGGTACGTATTTTGATGTCATTTTCTTCCCTTGCATATGCGATCTGATTACGTTATTTATGACATGAGGTTGGGTTAAAATTTTCCATGTTCTAATGTCCTTATATAGACTAATAATATGAAACCAGATTCTATTTATATTTCTTGGTTTCAGGATTTCTTGGGTTACTATCCTTTAAGAGTAAAACCCACCAAGATGAGTTCTGCCCAGAAGGTTCATATAAAGCTGCAATGTTTGCTTTTTTAGTGAGCTTGAGTCATGGCCAGTGAAGAGCAACTGAAACCGAACTTGGTTGATTGTACCAGAGGCACTGGATAGGTGCTGGCATCCATGGATGAGGGATGACCTGGAGAATGGCTTCTCTAAATGGCATGCAAGGAAGGACATTTTTGAACGCCATTGACTTGCTGGGTTCACATGAAGTAAATACAAAAGTTAAGGATTACATTGTTACTATATTCTCAAGTTTATTTTTCTATTCTTATGAGTGACTCTCTGACATTTTAATTCATAGAGTATTCATTTGACTTAGGGTCAAGTTTTAAGTCCTCTCCAAGATGTTCATTAATGTGTAACTTGAAAAGTTTAGCCATTAATGTACCTCATTGTCCATGACCACATAATTAGAAAGTTAAGAAAGAAAGAAAGAACTACTAAGCTCTTTTTCCTACTGATCCACTTGTCGAGCATCTACAGTTGTGGAAAGTCATGAATTTGTGTTTCTGTTCAGTTGGGAAAGTTCTAATTTTTTGTGTTATTTATTTATTTATTAATATCTTGTTAACATTGAAGAGATACTAGTTTTATTTTTCATGGTATATTTAGTCTTCAATTTTAGCATATTTTTAATTATTGAATTCTAAACTTCTATGTTTTAGACGTTCCCCCAAGCTAAATCTCTGGTTCTCTTAATATTATGTGATTAAGATTTGATGAAACCAACAAGACACGAGGAATTCATTTTGGGTGGATAGACCACTGGACATGATTGCAGTAGTCTACGCAAAGAACCAAATAATTTTTCAAGTAGTTCAAAATTACAATCTTCCATTTGATATTGTCCAAGTACAAAATAAGAAAATCAATTAAAATCTACTAGAGCTGTTGAAATGAGCCAGAAGATTACATGGCATATGTAACCTATTGGGATGGTGACACGTGTTTACTTTTGGTCACATATCATCATCCCAACAGGTCTTGCACATAACACAAGTCAATCTATATATATTTAAAAGTTGAAGCTTAGCATTTATTGTTGCTACACTCCAGTTGAGCTACATTATCGATAATGTCACTTTTAAAAAAAAAATATTAATATATAAATAGATAGTGCAACTTTACACATTCTCTAACTCATTAAATCCAACTCACTATGAACAACCTTACACATTCTTTAACTCATTAAATCCAACTCACCATTAATTTAGCCTTCTTCCAATTCTCAACTCTTCATTTTCCCCTTCAAAATCATTTCAGTCTTTTGAAGTTCAAACCCTTCAATTCCACTCCTATGATTAACTTTGTTATTTTGAACACTATAAATTTCCAATTGCTCTCTTTACCTCCGCAAAAGTTGTCAAAGTGGCATCAGATTTGGAAAGTCTCTTTGAGGTGTGTTCTTTCCCTTCTTATTTTTTCTTTTCCCCCAACTTCGGTTTTTCCATTGGATTTCTAAGGTTTGTGGATGATATGCTTTTTTGTGGGTTGCCGACAATGTGATCACTTTGGGGCTATGGGTGGCTAGGATTGGTTTGTCGGTTATGAGAAGGGTTTTCAAGATTTAGAAATCTCTACAACAACTTCTTACTTCATATTCATGTTGTGCAATTTTTATTTTATACTTGTGTTTTACCTATTCAATTTGTTTATCTTTGACATTTTAGTTTTCTTATATTTTACGTTTGTTTAACTCTATTTGAAAAAAGAAGAAAAGAAAAACCAAAGTTTAATGTATTTACCTTAGATAGTTTTGAAACAATAATAGAATATATGCTATAATTATACTGCAATTATTGCTTTCATATTTTTTGACTCAATGGTTCTTTTTTGTTGTGGGACCTTTCTCAATTTATGTATGGCTTCGACAAATATTATGTTTAGCACACTTTTTCTTATTATGTGCAGCACATAATAATTTGATCTTGCAATCCAATAGAAAAAAAAAAAAAAAAATCTACCTCAAAAGTTTGGTCACAAAGAGATAGAAAATCTCAAAACATGATTGGGGGTTTAATTTTTATCTGATTTTGATAATGCTAATTGTGGAATTTGGTTCTTGCAGGGTTTAGGATCATTAACCTAGATACATGAGAGTTTGACAACGAAGGTTTCTTAAGTGGCCAAAGACATTTCTAAGGAACTTTAAGAGAAGAAAGAAAGTTTTTTTCAAAACTTCCATTATTATACATATAGTATAGATATGTATAGACATTGTTTTTGGTTTTTGATTCTTCATTGATTTTATGTTTTAATTATTAAAAAAAAAACCAAAATAATAGAACAAAAATGGATAATACTTTTAAAAATAGTTCAATTTTAAGGAGAACAAATTACTTTCAATAATTTTTAGAGAATAAATTATATATTATACCATATTGCAAAATAATTATATATTCCCACGTATCGTGTGAGTCTACGACTAGTATATATAATAAAGCAATACTGTTAAGTACTAACATTAAAAATTTTGACAAAGTTTTATTGATTCTTATCTGGACCTACCCGCTATTGAAATCAAAATTAAGAATAAAAAAAATCAAGTAGCCTCACACTTTTTAAAGCTGGCAGTTATTTTACTTTTCTGTTTTTATTTTTATTTTTTTATTTTTTTACTCTATTTAAATGTCGGGAAGATAAACACTTTGGGGTGACTCTTTGAGTAGTTAATGTAACATACTTAATCCAAAAGGCATAAACTCAATGGTATGAACTCAAATATGTTATATTAACCATTCATTTATTTTATCATTATTTAATGTGGGACTTCACTCACGTGTTACATACCTTGGCTCCCCTGAGCAAAAATTTTGGTTTCATCATTTTTTAGAGGTTTCATGAATATTTTTGGTCATTTTAAGGTTTAAGAGGATACTTTGGTCATTTTAAAGATTTTCGGGTATTTTTAAAAATTATTCTAGAGGTTCCATAGCTATTTTTGGCCATTTTAGAGGTTTTAGGTTTTATGGGTATTGTAATCATTTTGGAGGTTTTGTGGGTATTTTGGTCATTTTTAAGTTCTAGGAGTATTTTGGTCATTTTAAAAGGTTTAGGGGTATTTTGGTCATTTTTAGGGTTTGGGGTATCTTACATGGTTTTTTTGGGGGGGCATTTTGGTAATTTTCTAGATTTAAGGATCTTTTGGCCATTTTACAAATTTTAGGGGTATTTTTGTTATATATATTCATTGATTAGTAATTAGGAGAGTTGGATTTTACTTATAATAATTAAAATCTAGCAGAGCTGTTGAAATCAGCCAATTCATATTCTTGATTTAGTTCATTCCAATTGCAAAACCAAGGTATCGTGATTTTTTTTAATGAAAAAGGAAAAACTAATTCTAAATGTACGAAAAGATGATGTGGTATATATGTGACATCTTCTAAAGTTGGAGGAGGACGATCTGTCACTCAGCCTTGATTTTCACTCTTGATTTTCATGACAAGCAAGGATGAGAAGAGAATAGAGATGGTAATTTTAATCCTACCCATAGGTACCCAATTGGACCTAACCCAAGTGGGATAGATTTTACCTAACTCATGAGTCGAATAGGGCGTGGGCAGAGGTTGCTCGTCCACTTCATACTTGACTTGATTATAATATATATTGAAATTTTAATTTTTAATCCTAGGTATAAATAATTTTTTTACCCATTCCTTAAAAACCTAGCCTATCTCATCAACACTTGACACACACACAGAGACATAGCCACTTTCCCAATAAATTAACTTTTAAGTGGCGGAACCCCAAATAGAAAATAAGGCCCTCTATTAATATGACATTGCCCATACCCGATCCAAACCTGCC
Source organism: Quercus lobata (assembly GCF_001633185.2). Classification (NCBI taxonomy): domain Eukaryota; kingdom Viridiplantae; phylum Streptophyta; class Magnoliopsida; order Fagales; family Fagaceae; genus Quercus; species Quercus lobata. The sequence continues at coordinate 17,623,254 of NC_044907.1, read as the reverse complement.
ATTCTTTTTCCCTTTCCATTTTAACAACCTTAATTTTAATTTTTTTCCCACTGTTTATATTCCTATACATTCTCGCCCAAGCTAAACCATTTTTCACTCTCTTCCATTTCTTTGAGTTTCTCTTTGCTCTCTCTCTTTTGCTTATTCACTTCCTCTTTCTCTCTCTACTTTCTCTCGCTCTATCTTGCTCTCTTAGTGACATAATTTGTTCTTCTTCGATCGCACTGATCATAATTGTTCTTCTCCGATCGCACTAATTAGATTCGGTGAGTTCTCTATGCTCTCTCTTTTACTCACTCACTCATTCTCTCTCTACTCTCTCTCACTCTATTTTGCTCTCTCAGTGACATAATTTGTTATTCTCCAAATCGCATTAATCATAATTTGTTCTTCTCTGAGAGTAAATTCCCTTTTAGGAATTATTGATCAAAACTTATTGTTTGTATTGAAAAAGTTATCGGCACTTCTCCAAAAATATTAAAATATCTTGTCAATTTTATAGGTGAGGATATGGAAGATTGTGCCTATTTCTTCTCAGTGTCTATTGAGTATGAGATATTGAGAGGATTAGGTAATGCCAATTTTATAATATTGTAATATTTAGATGCAATTATAGTTTATTTTGTAACAATAAAAAGCATGGATTAAATGTTTGCAGGACAAGGTGGTTCTGGCCAGGCTTTCTTGTGCAAGAATGTGTTAGATTCGAAAGCACGGGTGGGCTTCCAAGGGCAGTGCATGCACATTTGACACGCACGGGCACGTTGTGTAGTTGTTGACGTAGCTGCATGCACGATCGACATGCATGGACACATTGTACGGCCATTGACGCGGCTGCACGTGCGTCTGACACACACAGACGTGCCATGCGTCTATTAATGTGGCTGCACGTGTGTTTGTGACGAATCTTTTCTTCTTCTTTTTTTTCGTTTTTCGATTCGGCCTGACAAGGGCTAAAATAGGCCCTAAATCAGTATAATTCGAGCCAAAATAATTTTTTTTTTTTAAAGTAAATTTTTTTTGCAAAACACACTATTTTGACTCTAGTTCAAAGAAAGAAAAAAAAACCCTAAAATCAATCTCAAACTCTCTCGTTCTCTCTGTCTCCCCTATAGAAAATAAGGCCCTCTATTAAAATGACATCACCCATACTCGATCCAAACACGCCATTCTTTTTCCCTTTCCATTTTAACAAACTTAATTTTAATTTTTTTCCCACTATTTATATTCTTATACATTCCTGCTCAAGCCAAACCATTTTTCACTCTCTTCCATTTCTCTGAGTTTCTCTTTGTTCTCTCTCTTTTTATCATTTGCTCACACTCTCTCACTCTATTTTGCTCTCTTAGTGACATAATTTGTTCTTCTCCGATCGCACTGATCAGATCCGGTGAGTTCTCTCTGCTCTCTCTTTTACTTACTCACTCTCTCTCTCTCTCTACTTTCTCTCACTCTCTTTTTCTCTCTTAGTGACATAATTTGTTGTTCTCCAAATCGCACTAATCATAATTTGTTCTTCTCCGAGAGTAAATTCCTTGTTAGGAATTATTGATCAAAACTTATTGTTTGTATTGAAAAAGTTATAGGCACTTCTCCAAAATATTAAAAAAATCCTTTCAATTTTATAGGTGAGGATATGGAAGATTGTGCCTATTTCTTCTCAGTGGCTACTGAGTATGAGATACTGAAGAGGATTAGGTAATGACAATTTTATAATGTTGTATATTTAGATGCAATTAAAGTTTAGTTTGTAACAATAAAAAGCATGGATTAAATGTTTGTAGGACAAGGCGGTTCTAGCCAGGTTTCTTGTGCAGGAATGTGTTAGATTGGAAAGCACGAGTGGGCCTTCAGGGGCGGCACATGCGCATCCGACACACACGAATGCGCCATGCAACCGTTGACACAACTGCACGCGTGACCGACACGCACAGATGCACCATGCGTTTGTTGATGTGTCTGCACGTGTGTTTGTGATGAATCTTTTTTTTTTTTTTTCTTTTTTTACATTTTTTGATTTGGTCTGATACGGGCTGAAACAGGCCCCGATTCAGGCTGAAACAAAATTTTTTTTTTTAAGTAAAAAATTTTGACAAAAGACACCGTTTTGACTCTAGTTCAAAAAAAAAAAAAAAAAAAAAAAAACCCCTAAAATCTATCTCAAACTCTCTTGTTTTGTCTCCCCTATAAAAACCCTAAAATATGCTTAGCAATATATAGAAAATAGAAATAAAAATATATTTAATAATTTATTAATAAACGTATCTTGCTGCACTCATGCTCGATTTTTTCAAAAATTGTTGAGTCGCCGCATTGCACCCGCACTCGCACCTAAACCTAAATCTGCACTTGTGCTTCCTAGAATCAACATGAATTTGCATTAAAGAAAACTTTTGTTGAAAAGAATGGTGATGAAAAAAAAACCTTGAGTAAGTTTATTAGAACATAAAATTTGTAGCACATCATACACTCTATTGTTTAGTGCTAGTGTATAAGTTTTGTTAGTTTTAATTTTTAATGCTTTTTAATGATGAATTTTTATTCTACAATGTGGTTGTCACATAGGCTAGGATTATGGCTAGCTTAAATCACCCACACGTCATTCGTTACTATCAGGTATGGATTTTTTCAACTTAATTCTAATAGCATGTTAAATATAGAGAGCGTTTGGATTGCGCTGAAAACCAACGCGTTAACGTTTTCCAGTTTTTTTTTTTTTTTTTTTTTTTACGCGTTTTTAGCTTTTTGAGTGCTGCGGTTACTGTTCATGTACTGTTTAATGAACAGTAACCGCAAATTTTGATTTTTCCCAATTTGTTTCAGCCAATCACAGCACATCGTGTACTGTTCACGGACCCACAAATTTCACTTTTCAGCAACTTTTTCATTAAAAATGGGTCCCACAATACTATTCACACATTTAAAAATTATTTTGCTACAGTGTTTTTCAGTTTTCAGTTTCAGTTTTCAGTTTTCAGCTGTATCCAAACGGACTCATAGTTTCTTCTTTTTGACAAGATTGAAAAGGTTGTTTATATGAATTTACTATCAAGTCCTTATTACATAGTGTGTAAAAGTAATTTTTTTTAATTATGTATAAGAAAAATATTATTTTCTACTTTAAGACATGGATTGGCTCTTGATTATCTATAAGAAATATTTACTACTTTAATACATGATTTGCTTGTACAGGTTTGGCTAGGTGTTTAATGAAGATGATTTTGAGAAATTTGTAGAGAGACTCGAAGGGTTGAATGATGATTCAAGTGGGAAGAAAGATCCTTACAAGTCTTGTATTTATATTCTGATGGAGTTCTGCTCAAAAATGTTGGAAGATGTATTCAGAGAGGGAATCACTAAGGAAACTTCTTGGATATATTTTCGACAGATTGTCCAAGGATTGGACTTCATTCACAGTAAAGGTATAATCCACCAAGACATATGCTCTTTGAATTTTTTTTTAGATTCTGAGAAGCAAATCAAAATTGAATATTTTGGATTAGGTGTGGATTATTATTTTAATTTATTTTCTAAGAATAAATCTTAGGAAAATATTTATATATCATCATACACCATTTTTTAATTTCACGGTTGTAACTTCTATTAAACCTGTATTGTATTATGTAGCAAAACTTATAAATGTCAAAGATGATGGATATGTGGGAGTACATTTCTATGAAAAAGTTTTCATATGCATAGAATATTTTAAGTCTAAAAATTAATGATAAACACATTTATTTAAATATATTCATAAGCTTCAAAGAATTTGTATCTCTCTATCATTTCAAAAGTCTAATTGCAATCGATTGCAATTACTTGTCAATTATTTTGCAATTTTATGAGAATTGGCTATTGTTTCATAACTATTATTGCAATAGATTACAAATAACTAACAAAAATAATTTGAGTCAAGTTATTGCAACTATATTTTTGTTATAATTATTTATTACTTATGTTTGTATTGTAATAAATTGCAAAATAATTGCTATTAGGTTATTGCAATGATATATTTGTAGCAATGAGCTATCAATTCAAAAAAAAATATGTTGTAATATATTGGAAAAAAAATAATTAGTGTCAATTTATTACTATGATTTCTTTGTTTTAAGTTATTGCAAAAAAGTTTTCAAATGTTTAAGTTCCAATAAAAAATTCTAAGGCCTAATTGCAATCTATTGCAATTACTTTTGTTAATTATTTTTGAATTCTCTTGACAATAGACTATTGTTTGATGGCTATTATTGCAATAGATTACAAATAACTAACAAAAATAATTCAAGACAAATTATTACAATTATATCTTTGTTGTAATTATTTTTTGCTTCGTTGCAATAGGCTATCACTTCAAAAAAATTCAATGTAGTTTACAATCAAATTTGTGGAATGTAATAGAGCTTTGCACATATGACATACGACACCAGTCAATAACAACAAACTGACACTTGTATAAATTATCATTAGTTAAAATTCAAGCCAATTACTACGTTGACTGGAGCTGACATTTTTTTTTTAAAGCCCATTAGATATTTAAAATGAAAGCCAATTCCAGCTGCGAATACAGCCCTAACTTGGACAACACGATTCGAATTTGAAATTGATGTTTGTGAATAAAATGCAAAGAGAGTGAAATTTAAAAAAAGAAAAAGGGGGTTAAAATAGTTTTAATACCCAGGTTTTAGTTCAATCGCTAAATTTCTCACATTAACGAACAAAATCCACAAATCTATGCCATAAATCAAAAATGCAAAATCAAACAGCTCCTAAGAATCTCTTTTTGCCCATTACATTTTCACAGCAACCAAACAAAAAGGAACACTACAGAACTTCAAACACCTAAATTTATACACGATCTATGCTATGAATCATTCACAAAATGTGTCAAAGAACAAAAGAGCTCCTAGAATTGAAATCAATCTATAAAATCTAAAATTCCTCGTGAAATAACTCATTTTTTCCCTCACTTTTTTCTCAACAACCAAACAGAGCATAATAAGGTCAGAGAGAGAGAGAGAGAGTAAAAACCAGTGGCAGAGGACCAAGTAGTGTGGATAACGGAGCGTTCCTGAACGTTGGAGCAGAATCCGATGGTGATTTTGTTGAGATCACCCCAAAGAACCGACCCATCCCAAATGGAGGTTCCGTCGCAAACAGTGACTTGGCCGGCAAGGACCATGTTGGGCGCACTAATTTTTTTTTTTTGGTTTGGGTTTGCTAAACAAAAGGGAAGGAGTCAATGAAAAGGGAAGGTGGGTTGACAAAATTTTAGGTGAACAAAGGGTGAGAGCGGTTGACAGAAGATGGGTTTGCCATTGGGAGGTTTTTTGGAGTTTGGATCGAGAGGAAGAAAGAGGTATGAGCTTTTGGTTCAACAATGGTGGTGCAGCAAAGAGAATTTCATGGAGAAATTGAGAGTGAGAGTGAGGCGTTTAGGTGAACAAAGGGTTTGATGGAGGGTGAGGGCTATGTGATGGGAGCTAGAGGGTTAGGATTTCAGAACGAAAGAGTTGATCATATTTTTAGTGTTAGTATTTATACAAACACTAAAGCCGCATTTTTAACCTGCAGCTATAGGCAAATCTGAAGCCACGTGTAAGAAACGCAGCCACTTCCTAAACTAAAGCCGCATTTTATAAATGCGGCTACAAACTAAGTTTATAGCCGCATCTATAAAATGCGGCTATAGGGAAGGTAGAGCTGCATTTTTCAAACGTGGCCATAGTTCAAATTAAAAATAAATAAATAAATAGAGAGGTACTATAGCCGCATGTTTCAAATGCGGTAGTAGCTCCAAACAAAAAAACATGGCTATAACACTAAAAAATGCGGCTTTAGACATATTCTATAGCTACATGTTTAAAACACGGCTTTTGTTCAATACTTTAAGCTGCATTTTCTAAAAACGCGGCTACAGCTCGTCTGTAGTTGCGTTTTTGAAAACGCGGTTGAAAAAAACACTGCCTAAGACCCACGTGTTTTGTAGTGCATGTACAAGTTTGGCAAGGGTGATGAGTTTGAAAATTTTGAAGGGCAACTTAAATTTGAAAGGTGGAGTGATGAAGTACATGTGAAGAAAAATCCCTACATGCCTTGAAAAAAAAAAAAAAACTATGGAGAATACATTCGAAGAGGGCATTAGTATGGAAACTGGTTTGCAATATTTTTGCCAGATTGTTGAAGGATTGGACTGCTGTTGAATCCACTCTCAAACTAGAAATTTTTTATATCAAGATCATACCTAGGAAAGCAACTTTGAAATGAAGAGATTTGCAAGCAGCCACAAATTGAATTACCATAAAATAAATAAAAATGGGATAAGCAAGATTTTCACAATACTTTCACAAACAAATCATAAGTGATAAGTTGTTACTAATTCACATTTCAACTCATCACTGAAATTACTTTTTTGCTCACCAATAACAACCTGTTATTTAAGATTTATTGTGAAAGTGTTGTTCAAATGTTGTGGACATAGAATTTCTCAAAGCTAAAATGACTATAAATTTTACTATAAAAAGCTCACAAACTGATGTGACAAGAATATATGACAATTAAACAATATAATAAATAAATGTTTAAATGAATTTTTTTAATGATTGATAACACGTCAATTTGTAAAATTTGTAGTATTTATAGCATTGCTCCACAAGAAAAGTGTTGTGAATAGTAAATTGAAAATAAAGATCGATAAAAAAAAGGAATAAATGAAATGGGTGAAGACGTACGTGGTGAGATAAAACTAATAAAAATAGTAAATTTTGTGAAAAAGTGATATGATTTGGTATGGGGAGAAGATTTGTTTTCCTACTTTCTTGGTGTTAAGGGTCTGTACATGTATTAAAGTGAGAGTCTTTTTTTTTTTTAATCAGGGTTAAGTACCAAAGAATAGTTCATAATATTCAAGGAGCCAGGGGCAGTTGCCCTCTCAACCCCCTAGCTCCGCCCCTGTTTGCAAGGGTCAAAAGTGATAGGTGCAACATAGAAACATGAGTGATTGTCGTGATCACAGGAGTAGGGAATGACCATACTCTTTGGTGGTAGGATTGCACACATAGTACCGACACGTAGGATTGCACGCATAGTACCGACATGTAGAGAGCTTCCTAAATAAAAGAAGGCCAAGGAAGTTCTTAGCATGCTTATCAATTCCGAGTCCACCAACAATGTGACTATCATCACCGGATTCTAAACAGACATAGTCCAAAACTTGTCTATCAATAAACTCTTGACAATTCAGCGAAGTAGCGATCTTTCCCATCATAATTAGTCACAGAATTCTAAAGACAATAATAAACTTGCCTATCACCAGACTCTGATAATTCAGCAATATAGCGATCTTTCACATTGTAAGGTGAGGTTATCCAAACACAAGACATGTCATCAGAAAGAACCAAATTAAAGTATGATATTTAAGTCCACAAGAGTCTTTGTAGATACTATTGGAACACAATTCTCCAAAATAATAGAGTACCAATCTTTGGATATACATTTGTCGTATCGAATTAGATTAGGCAATCTACATAGTATCTGAACCAATAAATCTTTGCATAACTGAAGGTGAAAGCACACGTCTTTGTTGATCGAATTGACATCATATATAGGATGGTTAAAAGTAAAAAGTCTTCACAGCAAAGCAGTTAAGAAAAATATGAATGAGATTGAGGAGCAAGATAAATCAAATTCTATTAGTTGATAAAGTGCAAAATTCCTAAACTAAAAACTCAACGTGCTTAATGAAAAAATAAAAATAATATTAGAAACCAGCTAGACGCCAAATCTAATATAAGAAAAATATGTTAAAAAAAAAATGTTACGTTCACAATATTTTTAAAATAAATCACATGTAGTAAACTGTTATTGGTTCTAATTTGAATTCATAACTTAAATTATTTTTTTTTACTTATTTACAACAATCAATAACAATCTACCACTTAAAATCTGTTGTGAAAATGTTATAGATATAGTATTTCAAAAAAAAAAAAAAATTAGGTCTTTTTACATTTCAATTTTTTCCTTATGTAGTGCAGAATCTAGCTCACCAACAGGTATATATAGCAGAAATCCCCGTCGGCTGAGTTAGGCACTGTGGCACTCACTCTCTCTCTCTCTCTCTCTCTCTGACCACAACCGTCTTTGTGAAAATCATGAGATTCCAGACTTTGACATTTATTGGAACTTACTACGACTTCATAAAATCACAACACAAACAAAAAAAATAAAAATCCCAACATGGCAAGCCAAGCAAGCAACAATGGCGAAGATTGTGATCCAGGACTTTCCCGTGACAAGTCTCTCTCAATCTGTACCGTCCATAAAGTTGCACTTACACAGCCCCTTCCACCCATCAAATACAAAAACATGATCTTAATCACGCAACAACAAAGCCTTAGTAACCAGAAACAGAGCAAAGGCAAGTTGTAGAAAGCACTTTACTGTATAGTGCTGGCGTTGACTTCAACATTAATGACACTGCTTCCAATTGCGACTCTCACGGTCTTGAACCACTTTCTTAGTTTCCCATCAATCAATCTTTGTGCCTTTTTTCTATCTATCTTTTTGTGTTTCTGGTTCTCGTTCTCTGTTTCAAGGTAGGTGTCTGTCTCTGTCTGTGTCTTTTATTTTTCTCTCTCTCTCTCTCTTTTATTGATTGCCAAATTGGCTTATTTACTTTTTTCTTTCTTCTAAGGCCTTAAAGCTCAATTGGGTATTAGTTCAATTCAGCAAATGTCATCGCAAAGGCCTCTCTTTCTTTCCACATTGCAGGTATTTCTGGTCTCTTTAGGTGCGTGTTCTAGGTGACATACGTTTAGACATATCAGGTGCTTGAGGTACTACTACTCATAGTCTTATAGTGCTTTGATTGTCTTTGTTTGTTTGTTTCAAACTCCCAGTTATTCTCTTTATTTTGAATTTTTGTTTTGCATTGAGAGATGTTTAGAGGCTAACAACTGGTGTCATCGCCTTTTTTTAATTGTCAACTTGCTTTTTAATCAATGGCTTCAGTTAGTTGATGATCATGATACTAATGCGTAAGATAGAGTTCTGCCTACATGCACTTATTTGAATCTTTCTCCATCAAAGTTCATTTTTTTCTTTCATTAGAATCCGGTTTGGCCACCCCCACTTGCTTTCCTGTTTTGCCTTATCCAAAATGACAAGGCCATGGAGTTCTGTCATGCAAAAGCTGTTTCACTTGGCATTGTTAATTCTTTTCAGTGTCATCCTTGTCAGTTCTGTAAATGAAGAGGGTGTTTCTCTTTTGGAGTTTAAGAGATCCCTTTCTGACCCTAACAACAATCTTGAGAGCTGGAATTCATCTGACTTGACTCCTTGCAATTGGATTGGCATAGGTTGTACTGATTTTAAGGTAACTTCTGTCGATCTCATTGGCTTTGACCTGTCTGGTACTTTAGCTCCAAGCATTTGTAATCTTACTCATTTAACTAAGTTGAATGTCTCCAAAAATTCAATTTCTGGTCCCATTCCTAAAGATCTTGCTAGCTGTCATAATCTAGAGATTCTAGATCTTTGCACCAATAGGTTTCACGGGGAATTTCCGACCCCAATCAGCAAAATGATTGCACTTAGAAAGCTTTACCTGTGTGAGAATTACATATATGGTGAAGTGCCTGAAGAGATTGGAAACTTAACTTCTCTTGAGGAGCTTGTCATTTACAGTAATAATCTCACTGGCTCAATTCCTGTTTCAATTAGCAAGTTGAAACAGGTTAGGATTATCAGAGCAGGTCGAAACCTTTTCTCGGGTCCAATACCATCTGAAATTAGTGAGTGTGTGAGCTTAGAGGTATTAGGACTGGCACAAAATAGGCTAGAAGGTTCTCTTCCTAGGGAGCTCCAAAAACTTAAGAATCTTACCAGTTTGATCCTTTGGCAAAACCGTTTATCTGGTGAGATTCCTCCCGAAGTTGGGAATATCAGTGGCCTAGAATTGCTTGCCTTGCATCAAAATGCTTTGACTGGAAGTTTACCCAAAGAGCTAGGCAAGTTAACGCAGCTGAAAAGATTGTACATTTATACCAACCAGTTGAATGGAACAATTCCAGAGGAGCTAGGGAACTGCACAAGTGCTGTTGAGATAGATCTTTCTGAAAATCAGTTAAGTGGGATCATTCCCAGAGACTTGCACCAGGTTTCTAGTCTTCGCTTGCTTCACCTTTTTGAAAACATCCTGCAGGGAAGTATTCCTAGGGAACTTGGCCGTTTGAAGCTGCTTCAAGGACTAGACTTGTCTATAAACCGTTTGACGGGTACAATTCCCTTAGACTTTCAAAATCTTACATACTTGGTGGATTTTCAGCTTTTTGACAATCTTCTAGAGGGTGCCATTCCTCCCTACCTTGGACTTAACAGTAACCTTTCTATTCTTGACATGTCTGCAAATAATCTTAACGGCAGCATACCTCCAGATCTCTGCAAGCATCAGAAACTGCTATTTCTGAGCCTTGGGTCAAATTGGTTATCAGGAAATATACCTTATGGCCTAAAAACATGCAAGTCTCTAATACAGCTAATGCTAGGAGACAACCAGCTTACTGGAAGCCTTCCTGTTGAATTGTATGAACTTCATAATCTTTCTGCTCTTGAACTCTTTAAGAACAAATTCTCAGGGCTAATTCCCTCAGAGATAGGCAGGCTTGGGAAATTGGAGAGGTTGCTCTTGTCAGATAACTTTTTTGCTGGGTATATCCCTCAAGAGATCGGAAATCTTGCTCAGCTGGTTACATTTAATGTTTCCTCTAATCGGCTCTCAGGAAGTGTTCCCCATGAGTTGGGAAATTGTACCAAACTACAGAGGCTTGACCTCAGTAGGAATCAGTTTACTGGCTATCTCCCTGATGAACTTGGCAAGCTAGTAAATCTGGAACTTTTGAAGCTTTCTGATAACAACTTTATAGGAGCTATACCAAGTAGCTTAGGGGATCTGGCTCGACTAACAGGGTTGCAAATGGGGGGAAATAATTTTTCTGGAAGCATTCCTGCTGAGCTGGGTGATCTTACTGTTCTACAGATTTCCCTAAACATAAGCCATAACAAACTTTCAGGTCCAATTCCTGACAATATGGGGAACTTGCAGATGTTGGAATCACTCTACTTGAATGACAATCAGCTTACAGGTGAAATTCCTACATCAATTGGTGGGCTGCTCAGCCTTCTGGTATGTAATCTTTCTAACAACAACTTGGTAGGAATTGTGCCTAATACCCCTGTATTTCAAAGAATGGATTCCTCAAATTTTGCTGGAAACAATGGGTTGTGTACCATAGGTTCATACAATTGTCATCCACCGTCAACTCCATCTCTTACTTCAAAACCAAGCTGGATAAGAGCTGGTTCATCAAAAGGGAAATTAGTGTGCATATTCTCTGTTGTTGGGTTCCTTTCTATGCTTTCTATGGTGAGCATTTGTTGGGTCATAAAACGCCGCAGGTCTGCTTTTGTTTCACTTGAAGAGCAAACGAAGTCTGATGTGTTAGATAACTATTACTTTCCCAAAGAGGGTTTCACATACCAGGACCTCTTGGAAGCTACAGAAAACTTTTCAGAAAGTGCAGTTCTAGGAAGGGGAGCCTGTGGCACTGTCTATAAGGCTGTCATGGCTGATGAGGTGATTGCTGTCAAAAGGCTGAACTCCCGTGGTGAAGGAACGAGAGTTGACAGCAGCTTCCATGCTGAGATATCGACCCTTGGAAAGATCAGGCATCGTAATATTGTCAAGCTCTATGGCTTTTGCTATCACCAGGACTCTAATCTTCTCTTATACGAGTACATGGCAAATGGAAGCCTAGGAGAACATCTACATGGAGATGAACAAACATGTTTACTTGACTGGAATGCTCGATATAGAATTGCTCTTGGAGCGGCAGAGGGTTTGTGCTATCTTCATCATGATTGTAAGCCCCGCATCGTTCACCGTGATGTGAAGTCAAACAATATTTTATTGGATGAGGCATTTGAAGCACGTGTTGGAGACTTTGGCTTGGCAAAGTTGATGGACTTTCCTTACTCAAAATCCATGTCTGCAGTGGCAGGCTCATATGGCTACATTGCCCCAGGTAATAATATGATTAAAAAGATACTGATTACTGCATTTTTCTGATGCTTTATGTTCTCATCCTTCTCTTCCATAATTTCTGATACAGAAAATTTTCATCTTTGTTTATCATTTGTCAATGATATTAGGAAACTTTTCGGAAGAAATATTATAAGGAACATGTAATGTGGTGCTTTTGTGGGAAGGAAAAAGCTCAACATCATATTTTTAAAAATGGTGTGAGAACTGATATTAATTGGGTTTTTTTTTTTAATCCCACTTTATACCTCTGACCTTTTTTTTTTTCGGTTGCAGAATATGCTTACACTATGAAAGTGAATGAGAAATGTGACATCTACAGTTTTGGGGTTGTTTTGCTGGAATTAATTACTGGAAGGTTACCTGTTCAACCACTGGAGCAGGGAGGTGATCTAGTCTCTTGGGTTAGAAGAGCTATCTATGACAAGGTTCCAATAATGGAACTATTTGACAAACGTCTTGATCTGAGTGGGCCAAAGATGACTGAGGAGATGTCTTTAGTTCTCAAGATTGGATTGTTCTGCACTAGTACTGCCCCACTTAATAGGCCAACAATGAGAGAGGTTGTTGTGATGTTGCTTGATGCTAGGGAAGCTGAAAGTGATTCTCCATCATCTCGAACATCAGCAACTGCATTAGATGAAGATGCTTCTTCCAGAGGTTAGAAGTTAAATTTCAAAGACGTACTTAATTTTATTTTCTTTTTCTTTTTTGTGAAACTTAGTAATATGATTTCCTATTGATGCAGTTGCCTAAATAAATTTATAATCTGATTCTTTAAGGCTTAATTTTCCCCTTTGATCTTGATTGCTAGGAGTGAAGTGTGCATTTTTAACTGGAATATATCCAGACAGTCTACCAAAAATGCTTTTGAAAATACTAATGAGCATCGTCATTTTAATCTTTTTCATCCTCTTCGCATTTATTCTGTGGTTGCATTGCACTATTGTTTGCAAGTTCTACAAGACATGATTTTAATGGTTAGCAGCTACTCATTAATTAGAAATAGCTTATGGTAGGCCTCCTCCCTTTTCTTTGTCCTATGACTCAACCTAACTCAATTAAGCCAAAAGCCTAATTAATTAGGTCAGCTTTTATGGATCCTCTTTAACTAATCAAGGTAGATATTCTATCCATCCCATCTAAATCAGACTTTCTTACCCCACCCTATTTGGTATATTCTTCTTCAAGGCATCCCATAAATTTTAGGCCTTTCTTCAACTCCTCCTACCCAATCAAAAGAGAATATGATAATGAAAATTGTTGCATATGATGCATGGCAAATGCCAATAGTTGATATATTTTTTGTTTGGTAATACCACTATGCATTTCAATTCCCATATAAGAATCATGAAAAATTATTTTGTTTATTAATTGATTAGTCTTTTTCAGAGGCTTTGTACTAAACGAGTTATACATTTATTGTGTTGAGCTTGGTTGGTCAATTATAGCCATTGGTTCTGTCATCTTAAAAAGCAAATCCATACATCCTAGACTAAAAAGTAAAAACCTCCCTCATTTCTCATTTTTAATGCTCCATCACACCTTTCTTGCCAGCACCACCCCCACTACTTAGATTAAGTATGGATCATCAAATGTGCTTTATCCACTAGTTCAGATAGAAGGAAGAAAACTGCTAAGGTGTTCAACTGATTCAATGTATCATGAGCTCTTTTATCCTCCATCATAGGTACAAAGTAGGAAAACAACAGGCTTCGTTCATATTTGTATCACAAGTTTCATGTCTATGTCATTGACTTGTTTAATATGATTCTATTGAGATATTGTTCAGATTGGATGATTAATTATTTAGAGAACTAAAATTGGTCTGTATGATTCTGAATTTTGCAGATTACTTGGATCCATAGGAGGCTCTCCTCTATCCTCCAAGGAGAGAGCTTGGACATGCACGTATGGTGTATCAATTAAATGCCGTTCTCAACCAACGTCTGCCTGTTACCACTTGGGATTATGCAAAGCAATAATGATTTTCTCTTTTGTCTTTGTTCTGCTGCTAACATTGTCTGTCCCACAACTGAATTCAGTAATGTTAGTTTAGAAGCATATTGTAATTGCTATTTAAAATGACAATTCATTGCTGTACCCAACCTAAAATGAGTTATACGCATCTCTCTAATATCCTATTCCAAACATATCTCCCTTTCTTTCCCCTTTCTGGAAAGCACTCCAGCATTTGACAGCACAAGCAACTCTAATCGCATATGGTTGAAACCAATAACAAAGAGGGAGATGACCTCAGTTTTAAACCTATTCGTTTAAATAAAGTAACAACAGTCTCACATTTATACATATTCTTTCATTTGTCATATAAAACAAATGAAATTCTACAGCTTCTGGTGAAGATTTTTATATGACAGCAGAGCAGAAAATGAATTCACTGTGGTACCTCTATTTGGTATCTATGTCAATTTCAAGTTCTCTTATCGTTTTCCCAGAAGACTGTTGGAGCATTATAGGGTTCTAAATAAAATCCTGTTTGAGAAATCAAACAGTAAATACTTTTTTGTATATATATTTGAATTGAATTTAGTATACTAAAGTATTCTCTATTGTTCATACTTTCAACCCATCCCAAATTTCTTGTGCAAGTTCCTTTTGCCACATCTCTTGAGAAGGCCTTTTGAATAAATTTAACTGGAGGCCTTTCTGTCCTTTTACTGTAAATTAAGTTGATAGCTGGGTTGTCTACTGCTACTTCTTTGGAAGACTAAACGATAAAAAGCAGCGAAATTTCTATGTGCCAAACACAAGTTTTGATGACTTGATTGGTCTTCTCTACAGAAAATTTTCGAAGAATGCTGACTTTAATCTTATTCAAGATTCTTTAAGTTTCATTCCTTGCTTTTTCTCTGTTGTCTGTCTATTAATGTTTGCAAAGATTCTAAATCCCTCAGTCAAAGATTTTGGTGGTGGGAAAAAGATAAATATGAGAACATTAATTTGTCAGAAAAATAAGTAATCTGTGATGTCTGTTGTGTATGCAAAAAATGTTGGGGTTAATGATTTTAGAAACTTCTTTAACATGCATCAAGGCATGCCTGACAGAACTAGCAGAGAGCTACTAAGCCAGTTTCTTTGGTATGTTGTCCAAAAGATAAACATTATTGCCCTTTCAATCTACCAAAAAATGTTGCATGAAAGTGAAATGACAAAGTAACTTTGAGAGAAGATTATCACTGTCACTGATGCATATCATAATTGGCTTATCAACTTAGGTGGGAGCAATTTTCTTTGCAAATTGGAGTTGGCTTCCTTTAACATTATGTGGAATCTCAACCTGAGGTTTCTTAGTGAGTTTAATGGAAAAACCTCAAGAGCTAAAGGTTGATATTGTAGGATTCTGTTGAGGTTGCATCCCATCAGTGAAGGCTAGATTAATCCATCAAAACTTTTTCCCCTCAGGTGGTGGTAAATTGAACTTTCCATGCTCCCATCTCATCTAGTCATTCTTCAGCATTAAACAACAAGAAGATTGAAAAGTAGTGTTTCCCAGAAAAGCATTTTCACCTACTTGCACCATAGTGACAAATAGATTTCCTTTTCAAAAATCTTTGCTAAAAGTAGTGTTTCACATGATTTACTAAAAGAAAAGAAGTTCAAATTCTATTGAGTGGAAGAAAGATAACAAGTCTAGCATTGCTTACTTGCAAGCTCCTCTCAAACTACAAAAAACTCAACATAACTATTGATGCCTTTTCAAGACTCAAATTCCCGTCATTTTACAGTGAAAGAAAAGGTGGGACTTTAACAGTTCAATTTGTAACCATGGTATGTAGACTTTGGGACAAAAAAATATAAATACAAGAAAAAATTGAAATACAGATTAAGGGTACATAAATTCAGGCTTTGGAGCAAAGTAACAATATTTCTTGTGGCATGTGTGTTTCATTTTGTAGTTTTGTGAACTTTTGGAATCTTACAGTGATTGCAATACATTCTTGTCAGCTTTCCACTTGTATAGTTTGTTGAGATAATGGATACACCAAGTTTTGTTCCCTTCTGTGTTCTGTCGGCTTGTATGGATGAGTAAATCTGATATTTTTTTTGTTCTTCTTCACATTGGAGTAAACCTTTCCCTCTTGTTTTACCTAATGTGAGTGGGGCCATTATATCAACTACATCATTGGCAAGTTATTATGAGACTCATTAGTAATTAGTTTTTTTTTTTTTTTTTTTACCGTTAGGCTAATTTCCGAAACATGACCGAAAGTCAAATCTCTCACCCCCTAACTAATGAATTATGACCATAAAAAAATAAAAAGAAGAAGAGAGAGAATTGAGAGCATGGGTCAAAAATAAATAAAAGTGGTCTTTATTGGGCTTGGACCGAATAAGACCCAACAATAAATTCTAATTTTTTTAGATGGGTAGATAGTGGTAAGAGGGAGATTGGGTTCAAATTCAAATTCCACAAATGGGCTGTACAAATTCTATTATCTTCCTATTCAATATTAAATGAAAGTTGAATGCATAGTAATTTAGTGTTTATTATTATTTTTAATTTGTATTTTTAATTATAAGTGACTTGGTTTTCAACTTTCAAGTTCATGCACATTTTGCTTTTAGGATTTCATTAGATTCACCAAATTTGTGGGGGCTTTTATGTAGGTAAGCTGAATCATGGAGGGAAGTATAACTGTGTAAGTATTGATGATATATGCTGACAGAATTGGTGAATAGTTAAAAGGCTTTTGAGAATTATCAAGGGAGCTAGCTAGATAAGATTAGCATTTTGCCGGACTTGGTCCTCGTCCACAATTTGCCTTTCTTGTCAATCGAAGATTGCTATTTGGGTTGTATTATTATGCAGAGTTAGCTTAGGTTTTCAAAAATCAATCTTGATTTCGATGAATGTTATTGAGTCCATACCTGTCATTATTGCAATTGTGATGAATGTCTAATACATGATGAGAGGCTTGTTGATTTTATTGACAACGGGCTCCAGTTTTATATATGCATTAGAGCAAAGCTTTCGTCTAGTGCTTATGATGTGTATGATATGTGACTTTTCTTAAACGTGTCATGCAAGTGTCGCGTCCAATACATTAAAACACTTAAAATAAGCAAAGTCGTATACACTATTTATCCATTGAATTAGACCAAGAAGACCCTTGAAAATTTGAAATTAATGAAGATGTGCGTGATCAAAAGGAAGAGGTCAATGGATCAATTTGGGACCTGGATATTGGTCTTGCTGTTTTTAAGATTATCTTGATCTGGGAATGTTTATTTTCAAAAGATCTCATATATAGGGATTAGTTTAAAAAGTAAGAAACTGTGCATATTTTATCAAGTTGCGTCATTGCTTTGCTCCTCCTCTAATGGCCAGACCATCCGTTACACTATTAGCGTGTTGACGATATTATGTTGAGTGGCATGATCATAATTAAGGGTTGAAAACTTGAAATAGTACCTGGGTGTTGATTGAAGAGTTGCGTATAATGACGTGCTATGCATGGTCTACATAAGTTGAATTTGACTTCATCAAATGTTATATACTGTGCCAATTGACATTTTACAGATTATGAGAATGTATTAGGTTACACAATTTCTGACTCATATATCAAATTATTAAATATCCTTGTTTGAGAAGTAAATGGTGTTGAAGAACTTTTCATCTCTTGTTGAAGCCACCTTTGACCTCACTAATTGTTTATGCTACAAATTCTTGGGTAGTCCGTACGATTCCAGGATTCTCTAAATATTGAATGGTATCCCTATTCCCTAGTGCAAACAATTTTATTTCCTCTCAAAATTTTCTTGTTGACTTACGTATTGTACTAACGAGTGTCTTTAAGACAATGGTTAATAATTTATTTTACGAAAATTTTGACACCACTTTTATGAGAAATGAAAAAAATTGTCAAAATATTATTTTTTTCTCATAAAAACTTTTTTTAAATAGATTATTAACCATTACCTTAAGGACATTCGTTAGTATTCTTTTAATTTATGTCATTTTTTTTTATTTGAGAAATGTTATGGAATTCATTAAACATACATTAACATTTAGGTCTTTAAACAATTTTTTAGCTAAATTGAAAATTATTATAGTCTAAGATCATAAAAAACATCCGAATCTCCAATAATTTTCAGATTTTTCCAAACATAACGATGTTTTACAAGTTTGGAATGCACTATAGCGTTTTGTAAAATAAAAAAAATAATAAAAAATCATTTTTTCATTCAAACTTTCTCTCTTTCCTCTCTCTTTTAGTCTTTTTTTTTTTTTTATAGTTAATTCTCAAAAATATAAAATAATAAAACGATTTATGATGAATATTTTAATTAAATATATAAGAAAATATTGAGTGAGATGTATTTTGAATTTGAAAAGTCGATGGTTAATATTTTAAGGGGGAAAAATTGTATTTAACTTTGAAAGTTTGACTGAAATTTGTAATGCCAGAGCACCCCATCTTGGGAGTTGGGTGGTGATCCATCGTTGTTGGTTGGCCATTAGGTGGTGACTTCATCAAGAGGTGTTGGATTGGAGTTGGGTGTTTTATTAAAGGATCAAGAGAGAGAGATGGTATTTGAAGCAAGGTGGTCAATACTGTATTGGTGTTGGTCGTACCGGTTGGTATGTATCGTACCGGTATATATATTAATATCAAAATGCCAACGTTTCGTACCGGTTTAAATATTGGTCGTACTGACCATGTATCGACTGATTTTGGGCATTACTGACTGGTACCAAAAACAAAAAAAAAAAACTCTTTTTATTTTTTAGTTTTGTAATTTTTGAATTTTTGTAAGGGTAGAATGATTTTTTTTTTTTTACAATACTAAATATTTTTAAGACACAAACGGGGAGAGGGGAGAAGGTCTTAAAGAAACTTACAGTGGTATATATCCAAAAAGGCCTAACTCTTGAATATACAGCACGGATTTAAACCTCTTTAACTCACACTCATTTTCCAATGTAGGATTAACTCACTATTTTTTTCTTTTGAGAATACTAAATATTTTTAACACATACACACGGGGAGAGGGGAGAAGGTCTTAAAGAAATTTACAGTGGTGTATATCCAAAAGAAAAAAACAATGGGTTTATCTCACATTAGAAAATAAGTGTGAATTAAAGAGATTTAAAGGTTGTGCTGTATATTCAAGAGTTAGGCCCTTTTAGAATGATAATTTATTTGTATTAACTTATTAGTATTATTTGTTTTCTTAATATGCAATGAACAATTAAAGCTTTCTATTTTTTATATTGTGTTTTTTTTTTTAATTGATACTAAAGTCTAAAACCATGAATAATTTGTTCTAAATCGAGGTAATATGTTTTATAGTAAACTTTTATATTTATTATAATATACACACATATATTTATAAATATAAAAAATAACAGTAAACCCGAAACGGTATACCGGTATTTGACTAGTACCGAAATATATCGTTCCACTGGTCAAACTGGTATAACTTTTATACGAGATTGACTTTCTTGATTCAAAGTTTGTTACATATGTAACCACATTCATATGTTTGGCATTTGGTATATAGGTCACTCACATAGGGATTAGTCCCACCTTTCTAACGTCCATACAATGTGAGAGAGTGTACATAATACACATACGATACGTTTTCGTGATTCCATATATAACCGTATAACATAAAACAAAAAATTCATCAAGAGGGATTGGACTTTGGTTTACCAATGGGAAGTGAGTTGTTGTAGAATGGGCAAGAATGGTGTGGTGGGGCACAGGAGAAGTTGGAAGTTTACTGTATGTGGTGGGGGATATGGAGGTGATTGCTGGGGGTTGAAGATGGTGACAAGTTTTAAGGAGTGACTTTAGAGTCAAGTGTTACAACGATTGCTTTCCCATTTCCTCCCGACTAATCTCTTGCTTATTGACCCCCCTATTTTTTTTCTTATGCTACTTTAATTTTTGGGTGTGGATAGTGGGAGAGGCTAAGGCCTTTTTGACATTCCAACCTAGTGTCCCACTCCCTACCCGTGTTTGATATGCAACAGTACCTAGATAAAGCACAAAGAGTTAATCACTGCCCGCCAAGCGCCTACCATGGTCCCCCATGCCCTTTAGTGACCACTTTTGTTGACTTAATGAATATTTTTAACGGAAATATTATTTTAGTAGTAATAAATTTAGTCCATATTATTTTTAATTGAATGAGTTGAATGTAAATACTATATTTCTATAATTTGAAAATAACATGAATTAAATGGACTGTTACCAAAATATTTTGACTAAATTAACAATAATCCCAAAATATAGGTGACCAAAATAAAATGACACAAAATTTTATTATAATTTTCCCCCCTGCAATTACCTTAATTTAGCATGCTATAATTAGCATACAATAAAAATGATATATTTTTTTTAATTTTGTTTATTTTTATAATTTGATAGTTACAATAAAAAATTGGGGAATTTGAAACCTAGACGTCTTTGTTGAAACATTATAAAGTGTTGCAAAGCTCTTGACACGATAAAAGTGATATTGGTAGTAAGAAGTGAGAACGTGTGAAAGTAACATTACAATTACCGTGCACTCTTGGCGTGATGATCTATCCACAAATATAAGTACTTGTGAGGTGTTAGGGGGGGACGGGGGGAAGGGCCGGAGTTCAAGTTTCTAGAAGGGAGCTTCACATATATATACACTTAGATTATGCTATGATAGAATTTTTATCTTGTATAAATTTAAAAAAAAAAAAAAAAAGCTTTCATTTGACATATATAAAGATTTTAAAACTTTATAGTAGAATTACCTTAGCCCTAAAGAATCTAAATCCCTGGTTCCTCCTTATTATCCCCTTAAATAAAATCATTAATTTACTTTTCATTCATTTCCTTATAAACATTCTAACAAGAGAAGCAATATTTTATTTCTTTCAATTCCTTCTTTATTTATTTTATAATGCTTTATTGCTTTCCATTTATTTATGAACTCCTCCAAAATATCCCAAAAATAATGAGATCAAATTACAACATACTCTAATGTATGGTGAATACTGGATGGGATCTCGATAAGGTTAATGGTATTTTCACAAAGACACAAACTCCCCATGGTAAACCATTCATAAACTCTTGAATGAAAGTTTTGATCAAAGTTGACAAGGTGCTTCTAATCAACCATTGATATTAGTCTAATGTGTGCGTGTGTATTTGCTAATATATTGATCAAGTTATATTGAGATACTTATCTTATACAAAATGGTAGCACTTTCTTCAAAATCACATTGTTCGCCTAATAAATAATTTTTTAATGTGTGTGTATATTTGCTAATATATTAATCAATGATGCTTATCGTGTACAATAATCAATATGATATTATTTTTCTTCAAAATCACTTTGTTCGCCAAATAATTTTTTTTTTAATATCAAGATATGAGTAGTTAAGAAAATATATGCAAACATGTAATGATGACTTTTGTCAATGATAGAACCGCGTTACTAATCTTTATCGTAAATTAAAAGATAACAACAACACCTAAAGAAGAAAGAAAATATTGAATTCAAAGCTCGTGGTTGAAAAATAGTCTTATATTGGACCATTTTAGGTTATAAACTATGGGTACATATAATTTTTTTTTTTTTTTTTTTTTTTTGCTGGGTAAATAAGGGGATAGAACCCTCAAGCTAAAGGTATACAATGACACTAGGTACAACTAGGCTACAAGGACCAGTAGCAATTCTTTACTATATACTTAATTGTAGTGGTACACTTGGGGCATATAAATTATTACCCTTTTTAATTAGTTACTGGAAGGGAATAGAGGCTATAAAGCCCCTTGCATGTTATTAGAGTAACCACATCAGTTC
The DNA here is from genome assembly GCF_001633185.2 of Quercus lobata. Taxonomy (NCBI): domain Eukaryota; kingdom Viridiplantae; phylum Streptophyta; class Magnoliopsida; order Fagales; family Fagaceae; genus Quercus; species Quercus lobata. The sequence goes on along the minus strand of NC_044907.1, from coordinate 17,601,350 downwards.
GTGTATTATACACACCTATTTTTACACTAAAAACTTACTTTTTTTATTTTACACATTTATTTTTACAAAATACCCACATCAGTTCATCTATTCTATCATCTTATTTATTTAAATAATCATTTTCTTACTTTTCTTATTATTATTTTATCTCAAACCCTCTCTCTCCACTCTCCGCTCACGAGCCTCTCTCTCTCTCCACTCATGAGACTCTGTTTTAGAGTTTCTCTGAAACTCCTCTCTATTCCAAGATTTTCACTCCTCTCTATTCCAAACTTTTTGAACTTTCGATCCAAGCAGGGAGCACGGCGCCGAGAAGAACTCTGATCCAAGCACGACGAGAAGAACGCCGATCCAAGCACTCCGATCCAAGCACGCTGATCCACCACAAGCGCCGATCCACTCTCTGTCTCCGATCCAAGCACGGTGAGAAGAACTCCGATCCAAGCACGCCGATTCGCCACAAGCGCCGATCCACTCTCTCTGTCTCCGATCCAAGCACGGTGAGAAGAACGCCGATCCAAGCACTCCGATCCAAGCACGCCGATCTGCCACAAATTCCGATCCACTCTCTCTGTCTCCGTTGGTGTGTCCGTGTGTGGGTGTGTTTGGTTTTGTGGTGTTTCTGGGTGATTTTGTTGTTGATTTTGTGGTTGATTTTTTATTTTTGTGGTTGATTTTTTATTTTGACTGTGAGAGTGTGTGTATCAGAGGAAGAAGCAGATGATGATGAGGGTGTTGGTTGTGCAGATGGAGAAGAGAGAGAAAAAAACGAGCGAAATTAGAAATTATTATAATAATGTATAGACGAGCTACAGTAACCATGTATATATGTACGGTTACTGTAGCTCATGGAAATTTTTAGAAGATTTTACACAGTTTTACATGAGCTGATGTATGAGATTTTTTGATCAAAATGTGTAAAATGAGGAAGTTTTTGTATTATAGAATAGTATCTACTAACGGATATGGATGCTCTTAGTTAATTAATAGGAAGAAAGGAACATATTGAATATTTTATGTATGTGAGTCTTAGATTTAGATCCGTACAATTATTGCGCGTTGCAATTATTGTGAGTTGTGAGTTTGTTAGATGTAAAGTTTGATGGTTGAAAAAGTAAAAGAAGTAAAAAAAATTGAAGGTTAAAAGTTTTTCTAAACCAAGGGCTTAAATTAAAAGCGGGCTTTAAACTTTTAATCCTAGCCGTTGGTTCACTATTATACAGTACAATAGTTCTATTGGACTCAAGTCGGATCCTATGACTTCTAAGAGCATCTCCAACAGGGCTGGCCATCTCCAAATTTTGGAGAGAAAAGCCACTGTTCACACAAAATCAGCTCTCCAGCAGCCTCTCTATCTCCAAAAAAAATTTTAGATTTGCTACAGTAGCTCTCCAAGTCTGGAGAGCACTGTAGCAATCACTGTAGATTTTGCAAACATTATTTCTCCTTAAATTAATCCCGGTTGAATTAAAAAAATATTTTTTTCTCTTTCCTTCCTTTCTCTTTCTTATTCACTCTCTTACTCTCTTCTTTATCTCAACGGCTACAAAACGCAGAATACAATCCAAACACTAAAACAATTTTTCTCATAAACCAAATGAAATCAGAAAAAAAAAAGAAAAAAGAAAAAGAAAAGAGAGAGACCTATTCATGAGCAAAAGAATTAATTCAATCTCAATAATCACAACCGATTAAAATTTTTAATTTTCACTCAATAATCACAACGGTAACAACAGAACTATTCTTGATCTTTTCTCTCAAACATCTCTAAACTCAGTCTCAATCAAAATATAAACTCAAATCACAATTTTAAAACTAATCAAATTAGAACCAAAAAAAAAAAAAAAAGAAGCAAAGCTGACCCATCTGAGCCTTGGTGGGGAGGAGGATATGCGGTGGTGGGAGAAGGACAAGCGGACGATCTTCATGTGTGAGAGAGAGCTCCAGCCGAGGTGCTGCTAGAGAAGAAAAGAAAAAAAAAAAAGAATAGAGCTCCAGCCGAATGCTGCTAGAGAAGAAAAGAGCTGCTAGAGAAGAAAAGAACAAAAAAAGAAAAGTGCTCCGGAGAAAGTGCTAGAGAAGATAGAGATAAGGGAAAGGTGTGGAGGAGAAAAAAAGAGGAAAAAAGAAAAGAAAAGAAACGTGTGGAGGAAAAAAAGAGATAAGGGAAAAATAAAAAATCCTAATTGAAAAATACTACCACAATATTTTTACAATATTTTCACAATAAATTTTAAGTAACAAATTATTATTAGTTAATATTGGCAAGTAAAAAAATAATTTCAGTGGTGGGTACAAATTAAAACTAGTAATAACTTTCCACATAAATTTTGTTGTGAAAGTATTGCGTAAAATGTTGTGAACATAGCACTTTTCATTGAAAAATATAGTTGTTAAAAAAAGAATAAATGATGATTAAAAAAGAATAAACAATGAATGAAGAAATAATATTTAAATGAGATAGAGAATGGGATAGAGAATCTGTTGGAAAGTGTATTTGAAAAAGTGGGTAGCTAAAAGCTAAATGTCACTGTTCATTCTCCAAACAGGCAAAAATTAGGCAAAAATTTGGAGAGGCTGCTGGAGATGCTCTAAGTCTTGAATTCCAAAATGCTCTGATCTTTAAAATAATTCAAAACATACACATATAACGGGTGCCTATAAGGCTTCTGTTGATAAAATATTCTAGAAAAATTTTAATATTGTTTTTATGAAAAATGTAAAAACCGGTAAAAAAAAAAAAATTAAACCAAATCTCTAGGGCAGCATTTGTTAACTTTGCCCATATATATAACACTAGTAGAATTCATTTGGATGAAGATATTTAATTCAAATTTTTAGTTTAAAAAAAAAAAAAAACTTGAATAAAATAAGCAGCAACACAAAATCTTATATTAGTTTAATTCATGAATACTTCTAATTTTTGAAAAATTACAACTTACCTACTTGTCGTTTGACCGAAATTTAAATTGCTTACTTGTGGTTTGAAATCTCATGATGCAAGTATTCTGCTTAATTCGTTTTGATCTTATATTTTTATGTTTTTTGTGTTTTTAGAAGAGGGAGATATAAAAGTGGTGCAAAATTATATATTTAGTACACGTTTGGATAGTGCTGAAAAGCACTACTGTGTTTGCGTTTTTTTTTTTTTTTTTTTTGAGAAGCGCATTTCAGCAAAATTTATGCTTTTCCAGTGGGTCTCGTGCACTATTCACGGGACCCACAAATCTTTTTTTTTTTTCCAGCAAAATTTTCATTAAAAATAAGTCTCACGGCACTATTCACACATTTAAAAATTATTTTGCTACAATATTTTCAGTTTTCAGCAAAATAAGCGGTATCCAAACACACTCTTAGTCTCATTTCTATCTGAGTTAACCCAAGTAGGTAATTAAAATTTTGGCCAAACTACAATGACTAAGTTTAGGGCCGGTCCTAGACATTTTGGGACCTAAGGCGAGAACTCAAAATTTGGCATTTTTTAATACTTATATATTAATTAAATTAATGTTTATTTAATATTTTTATATTATAATATATTTCATTTAAAATCAATTTTTCTTGCATTTTGAGATGCAAATTGATTGATTAAATTTTTGTATTCAAGTTCTTCTAACATCTCCATTTCAATCGATAACATCTAATTTTAGAACTAATATTTTCCCAATCTCGAGTTCCTTCATTACATAGCTGGCCAGTACATTTAGACTCAAACAACTTGCAACAAAAACAAAATACTTGGTCTGTATCTTTTGAATACACTAGCCATTTTCTATCATGCTTCTCCCCATTTGATAATATTCGAGTGTAATGAATAGTAGAAAAATGTCTAGTGTCATCACCATCATTGTCTCTAATTGGACCTCTTTCTACTAATAAATTTCTTAATTTTGTGTCAATATTTTTCCAATTACTTGGATCATAAATATTTGAAGGAATATAATTTAACATGTCATTATTATTTTCATTTTCTTCTAGTTGAACATCATTATGGTGAATTTGTTCATTTGTGACATTTTCATCATTATTTTCATTTTCTTATAAATTATTTTGAAGTTCATTATCCAAATTTGTTGTATTGCAAAATTGAACATCATTGTTATCTTGAAATTGTATCATTTCATTATCGTCTAACTCTTTTTGGTGAATTTCTTGCTCATTTGTGATATTTTCTTCTAAATTTTGTGTTATATTTTTTTTTATTACTAAAAACAAATTTATTCATTGATCCTTTTTGAGACTCAATTAATTTTTCTTCTTTTTTTCTTTTTTTAAGTTTTTCATATCTAGATGCATATTTTCTAATAGACATTTCTAATCAAACAATATATTTATAAAGACTAAAATAAAAAATAATTTTCAAGTGTAGAGCAAATAAGAAATAGAACCTGATTTATATAAAAAGTATTTTTGTAGTTTCACCAAACAATAACAAGTTTTTACCACTAACTAAAATATATATATATAAAAGCACAAGATTAAAAAAAAAAAAAAGGCACAAGCATAACAAAATTTAAGCACAACCATAACACAAAGCTTATTAATAAGACCTACCCACAAAAAACACAAAGCAAATCCTATCTATAACCCAAAAAAAAAAAAAAAAACGCAAGCTTTATAAAAATAAATAAATAAAAACTTAAGGGCCCAAACAAACATGAAACATCTAGGCTGCCATAAACAAAACAGGCACAATGTTATTATCTTAACAAATAAAATGAAGAGAAAGCCAAGCGCCCAGATATTTATACCTAATACGGACATACAATGAGCAGTTGAGAGAGGCGGAGAGAAGAGAATTAGATTCAGAGAAAGAATGAGAGAGGCGGAGAAAGTTTGCTTGAACAGTTGAGAGAGGCGGTCCAGGCGGAGGAAGCTTGCTTGAGTAGTTGAGAACAGTGGAGAGAATCAGAGAAAGAATGAGAGACAGAGAAAGGGGTAAAATTTTTAGGGATTTGAGTTGTTTCATTTGTTTTGATTTGTGATTGTTTTGTGGTTAATCTCTTAGACCGAATTTGTAGTTTATCTTGTTGATTTTTGGTTTGTCTAGAGGATAATAATGTTTTTTTTTAAGCAATGATTCTATTTAGAACCAATGTTTAACCGGATCTACCAAAATTTTTGTTTTTTGGTTAAAAGGATGTGCCTGATTTTTATAATTCATCTGAAACTATTTTTTTTTTTTTTTGCCCCAAATACCCCTCTTTTCTAAAATTTTGAGGCCCCCTTCTACTTGAGGGTCTTAGTCAATTGCCTAATTGGTTTAGTGGAAGGGTCAGCCCTGACTAAGTTATAATTTGCCCTTTAATTTTTAAAGGTTAAAACTTTTATAGATTTGAAAGGATTAAATGTGAGATATTATTTCTTTTTTGATGGAATGTGAGATATTATTTCATATTCATACACATCAGAAGCATTTATATGGCAAGTTCCAACAAACTACTAGTCTAAAATGCTTTATGCTACCGACACTGTGTATTTATTACCTAGAAAGGAAAAAAAAAAAAACAAACAACAAGCTCGTGCTTTGCAATTTTACCAATTCCTCCATTGAAGTTAGAAGGCACGGGAAACAGCATCTCACACGCACCCTATCTAGTTTGAAGGCACGGGAAACAGCTTCTCACACACATCCCTATCTCACATAGATCATCACGATCACATTACAAGATTGGTAGTTTCTACTTTCTACTAGACATGGCAAAATGGGTCAAACCCGTTTGACCCGACCCGTTTGACCTGCAACCCGTTTGATCCATAACTCGATTGACCCGTTTAAAAATGACCCGTTTTGACCCGCGACCCGATTGACCAGACCCGAACCCGAACCCGACCCGCACGTTTTTCCACGTTTACCAATGTTGAGTAGATTGAGATTGAGGTGTAATTTTTATAAAATATTTACTTATTCTTTTTTACTTAATATGTTATGTACTCCATTATAGTTTGTAATTTTTTACTTGTCACCTTCATTTTCTCTTCCTATTTTAAATAGATTGAAGATTATACCAAGATTAGTTTCTAGAAAACTGGAACAAGAGTTGCACCAAATTTGGGTATCAATTCAAGTGTTTAGTGGTAATTGGTAACAATATCACTAGTGAGAATCTAATCACAATTAAGGAACTCATAAACAATTAACAGATTGCATTTATTTCCAAAAAAAAAAAAAATTGTTTGAAAAATACGGGTCAACTCGACCCGACTCAACCCGCGACCCGTTTGACCCGCAACCCAATTGACCCGACCCGAACCGACCCGCCCGTTTTGCCACGTCTACTTTCTACTCTCTATTATACACGACTAAAATGGTAGGCAACGATGAAAATTCAATAATACGCGCATCCCCATACACAAATACAATACGAAGTATTTTGGTCATTTCCTCATAGTTAGGTAGATACCCTTTGAAATAAGCAAAAAGTCGCATCTCTCTTTCTTATATTCTTTTCACACTTGTAGTTGTGTTTCGTTGTATACATCATACTATTCAAGTCATCTTCAAAAATAAGCCACCACAACAACATTATGGATAAACGCAAACTCAAACCCAAATCATTACCAAAACCAAAAATTGCATAGAAACCAGAACTTTCTGAAAGACCCAGAAACCCCCAAAACCATGGAAGTGAAGCGCCGAACGGTAAAGACCCTTGTGACAAAGCTGGGCTCAGTGTCAGAACGAACCAGAGTCGACGCCTTGTGCGAGCTTCGGCTGATGACAAAGCTCGACGCAGAGAGCCGACCTCTAATAGCAGAAGCCGGCGCCGTCCCGTACTTGGCCGAAACTCTCTACTCTTCGTCCCATTCTTCACAGGACAACTCAGCCGCCACCCTCCTCAGCCTCTCGATCTCCTCACGCGCCACGTTTATGTCCACGCGCGGCCTCCTCGACGCCATCTCTCACATCCTCCGCCGCCACTCTCCAGAGTCTCCTCATTGTCGACGAGTATCGACCCATCATAGTTTCGAAACGGGACATCTATTAGGTACACTCTCTCACATATTGTCCATACAATGTGAGAGAGTGTACATAATACACATACGATACGTTTTCGTGATTCCATATATAACCGTATAACATAAAACAAAAAATTCATCAAGAGGGATTGGACTTTTGGTTTACCAATGGGAAGTGAGTTGTTGTGGAATGGGCAAGAATGGTGTGGTGGGGCACAGGAGAAGTTGGAAGTTTACTGTATGTGGTGGGGGCGATGGAGGTGATTGCTGGGGGTTGAAGATGGTGACAAGTTTTAAGGAGTGAATTTAGAGTCAAGTGTGACAACGATTGCTTTCCATTTCCCCCGACTAATCTCTTTGCTTATTGACCCCTCCTATTTTTTTTCTTAGGCTACTTTAATTTTTGGGTGTGGGTAGTGGGAGAGGCTAAGGCCTTTTTTGACATTCCAACCTAGTGTCCCACTCCCTACTCGTGCTTGATATGTCAAACAGTATCTAGATAAAGCATAAAGAGTTAGGCCTGCCAAGCGCCTACCATGGTCCCCCGTGCCCTTTGTGACCACTTTTGTTGACTTAAAATGAATATTTTTACGAAAATATGATTTTTATAATAGTAAATTTGGTCCATGTTATTTTTAATTTGAATGACTTGGATGTAAATACTATTACTACAACTTGAAAATTACATGGACTAAATGGACTGTTACCAAAACATTTTGACTAAATTGACAATAATTTCAAAATATAGGTGACCAAAATGGTATTTTCATAAGTCTCTGTTTCTTCCTATTAATAATTTGACGAATGAGAAGGGAGGTGCATTGGAAATTTTGTCTTAAACCTATATAAATTTAATGACACAAAATTTTATTATAATTTTTTCCCGCAATTACCTTAATTTAGCATACAATAAAAATGATATTTTATTTATTTATTTTTATAATTTGATAGTTATAATAGAAGATGAGGGAATTTGAAACCTACACGTCTTTGTTGAAACATTATAAAGTGCTACAAAGCTCTTGACACAATAAAAGTGATATTGGTAGTGAGAACATGTGAAAGTTGTGGGGTGTTTGAGGAGGGGGGGGGGGAAGGGCTGGGGTTCAACTCTTCAAGAGGGAGTTTTACACATATATACACTTAGATTATTCTAGAGTAGAATTTCTATTTTGTATTAAAAAAAAAATTACACCTTTCATTTGACCATATATAAAGATTTTAAAACTCTATAGTAGAATTACCTTAGCCCTAAAGGATCTAAATCCCTGGTTCCTCCTTATCATCCCCATAAATAAAATCATTAATTTACTTTCATCCATTTTCTTATAATCATTCTAACAAGAGAGTAATATTTTATTTTTTTCAAGGACAAAGTTTAGTTACAAAATTAGTCGTAACCTTAGGCTACAAACTTATTTAATATCTTTTTATTGGATGTGAATTTTGACAAATCCACCATGAAATTACATCTTCTTCTTCTATCCTCCATGCTTGCAAAATTTCAAGAAAATTAAAGATCAATAGCTATATCATCAATAAATTTTTTAAATTGCAAGTTTTTGTAATTTAAAATTATGCACAAAATGTAAGCTTATAGATCATATAATAAATGATATCCGATTGACACAAAATTTAACATGTGTATTAAGGGCGTAAAAAACATGCAATTCAACAGTTAGATTTTCAAAATATGTTATAGTATTTATTTTATTGAGTGAGTTTGTAGCCTTAAGGTACAACCAATTTTGTAACTAAATTTTGTCTCCTAAAATAATGAGATCAAATTACAACATACTCCAATGTATGCTGAATATTGGATGGGATCTCGATAAGGTTACTGGTATTTTCACAAAGACACAAACTCCCCATGGTAAACCATTCATAAACTCTTGAATGAAAGTTTTGATCAAAGTCGATAAGGTGCTTCTAATCAATACTTTTTTTTCATTGGTATATATATATATATATGTGTGTGTGTGTGTATTTGTTAGTATATTAATCAAGTTATATTGAGATACTTATCTTGTACAAAATGGTAGTACTTTCTTCAAAATCACATTGTTCGCCTAATAAATAATTTGTTAATGTCTGTGAATATTTGCTAATATATTAATCAATGATACTTATCGTGTACAATAATCAATATGATATTATTTTTCTTCAAAATCACTTTGTTCGCCTAATAAATAATTTTTTAATATCAAGATACGAGTAGTTAAGACAATATATGCAAACATGTACTGATGACTTTTATCAATGATAGAACCGTGTAACTAATCTTTATCGTAAATTAAAAGATAACAATAACACCTAAAGATAAGAAAGAAAATATTGAATATAAAGCTCGTGGTTGAAAATAGTCTTATGTTGGACCATTTCTGGTTATAAACTATAGGTACATATAATTATTTATTAGATACTTAATTGTAGTGGTACACTTGGGGCGTATAAAATATTACCTTTTTTAATTAGTTTTTTTTTTTGGTAAGACCTTTTTTAATTAGTTACTGGAAGGGAATAGAGGCTATGAAGCCCCTTGCATATTAGTTAATTAATAGGAAGAAAGGAACATATTGAATTCTTTATGTATGTGAGTCTTAGATTTAGATCCGTGCAATTATTGCGCGTTGCAATTATTGTGAGTTGTGAGTTTGTTAGATGTAAAGTTTGATGGTTGAAAAAGTAAAAAAAAAAAAAAAAAAAAAAAAAAAAAAAAAAAAAAAAAAAAATTGAAGGTTAAAAGTTTTTCTAATCCAAGGGCTTAAATTAAAAGCGGGCTTTTAACTTTTAATCTTAGCTGTTGGTTCACTATTATACAGTGCAATAATTTTATTGGACTCGAGTCGGATCCTATGACTTCTGTGTCTTGAATTCCAAAATGCTCTGATCTTTAAAATAATTCAAACACACACACATATAATGGGTGCCTATTAGGCTTCCGTTGATAAACTATTCTAGAAAAATTTTAATATCGTTTTTATGAAAAATGTAAAAACTGGTAAAACTTTTTTATTTTTTTAAAACCAAATCTCTAGGGCAACATTTGTTAACTTTGCCCATATATATTTACATGGCAAAACGGTCGGGTCGGGTCGGGTCGGGTTGGGTTGGGTTAATCAGGTTGCGGGTCAAATGGGTTACGGGTAAAAATATGTCATTTTAAGCGGGTTAAAAACAAGTTTGGATCAATCGGGTTGCAGGTCGGGTCGGGTTGGTTGACCCGTACTTTTCACAAGATTTTTTATTTATTTATTTATTTATAATAAAGAAAACAACATGTATTTATCATTTGGAAAGTTATGCAACAAATTACTTGATGTAAAATGCATTATTTTGAATTTACCACTTATATCAAGAATGAACTCAGTTAAACTTATTATAACTTATTCAATAATTTTAAAATTATACAAATCCTAACATTACTATCTAAAACAAAATAACGTAAAGATAAGTAAAACAAATACACAAGTTTTATTTCTACACAATATCAACATTCCAAATATAAAACAAAATTACAAATGACTTATTGGATAACTCATTTGATAAATAATAAAAACATATAAGAAATTTACAATTTTGAAAATTAATTTTATAATCTATTATCAATTGTGGTTGACACTCTATTTCAATTGAGATATACATTAAAGTTTGATTACTTATTTATTTATACATGGTCTTTTTTATGAATATCATATCATTGTTAAGCAACACACACTCTAGGAAATATCATAGTTTATTTTGAAAAACCGTTTATTTTGGACATAAATTGTTAAAAATATAGGTCTAAGCATTCATATTTTATTTATTTTTTTTTTTTTGAGAAATGAAGCTTGCTATTATTATTATTCAATATTGGCTAAATCAGCCTGTACAAAATGGTGAATGTCTGGTGGTACATCTTCCATCCAGACAATTAAATTTGGTTCCCTAACAGCCCTTCTTGCCAATGCATGAGCTACATTGTTTCCTAGATGGTGTACTTGAGAGAAACCCACAAATTGAAAAGCTCCTGCCAAACATTTGACATCCTGCAGAATATGTCCATGCAAAGCTAGAGATGGACTGTGATCTTGGAGTTCCTTGCATATAGCCTCTGAGTCTCCTTCCAAAATAACTCTGTTTAAACCAAGTTCAAGTGCAAATTCCGTAGCTCTCCTCGCTGCTACCTGAGCCACTGTTGTTGGAAGTGGCGCAAGCTATGTCATCGATGCCAACACCTCACCTTTCTCATTTCTAATTTTTGGAAATATATAACTTACTCACATGTGGTTTAACCGAAATTTAAGTTACCTACCTGTGGTTTGAAATTTGACACTTTATCAATTTAAGGTTTTACCAAAATTTAAGTCGCCTACTTGTGGTTTGAAATCCTATGATGCAAGTATTTCGCTTGATTCGTTTTGATCTTATATTTTTATGTTTTTTTTTTTTTTTGTGTTTTTTGAAGAGAGAGATATAAAAGTGTTGCAAAATTATATATTCAGTACCTGTTTGGATAGTGCTAAAAGCACTGCATTTGCGTTTGCATTTTTTTTTTAGAAGCACGTTTCAGCAAAATTTATGTTTTTCTAGTGGGTCCCGTGCACTGTTTACGGTCCCACAAACCTCTTTTTTAACAAAACTTTCATTAAAATGGGTCTCACGATACTATTTACACATTTAAAAATTATTTTGTTACGGTATTTTCAGTTTTCAGCAAAATAAGCGGTATCCAAATACACCTTTAGTCTCATTTCTATTTGAGTTAACCACAAGTAGATAACTAAAATTTTGGCCAAAATACAATGACTAAAATTTTGGGGCCTAAGACAAGAACTAAAAATAGGGTTTTTTTTTATACTTATATATTAATTAAATTAATTTTTATTTAATATTTTTATATTATAATATATTTCATTTAAAATCTATTTTTCTTGCCTTTTGAGATGCAAATTGACTAATTAAAATTTTGTATTCAAGTTCTTCTAACATCTCATTTTCAATCGATAACATCTAATTTTAGAACTAATATTTTCCCAATCTCGAGGTCCTTCATTACATAGTTGGCCAGTACATTTAGACTTAACCAACTTGCAATAAAAACAAAATACTTGGTCGGTACCTTTTGAATACACTAGCCATTTTCTATCATGCTTCTCATTTGATAATATTCAAGTGTAATGAATAGTAGAAAAATGTCTAGTGTCATCACCTCTAGGAAAAATTATATCAATAAAAACAAAATACTTGGTCGGTACCTTTTGAATACACTAGCCATTTTCTATCATGCTTCTCCTTTGATAATATTCAAGTGTAATGAATAGTAAAAAAATGTCTAGTGTCATCACCTCTAGGAAAAATTATATCATTATCTCTAATTGGACCTCTTTCTACTAATAAATCTCTTAATTTTGTGTCAATATTTTTCCAATTACCTAGATCATAAATATTTGAATGAATATAATTCAACATGTCATTATTATTTTCATTTTCTTCTAGTTGAACATCATTATGGTGAACTTGTTCATTTGTGACATTTTCATCATTATTTTCATTTTCTTCTAAATTATTTTGAAGTTCATTATCAAGATTTGTTGTATTGCAAAATTGAACACCATTGTTATCTTGCAATTGTATCATTTCATTATCTTGTAACTCTTTTTGGTGAATTTCTTGCTCATTTGTTATTTTTTCATCTAAATTTTGTGTTATATTTTGTTTATTACTAATAACAAATTTATTCACTGATCCTTTTTGGGACTCAATTAATTTTTCTTCTTTTTTTTTCTTTTTTTAAGTTTTTCATATCCAGATGCATATTTTCTAGTAGACATTTCTAATCAAACAATATATTTATAAAGACTAAAATAAAAAAATAGCTTTCAAGTGTAAAGCAAAAGAGAAATAAAACTTGATTTATATAAAAGTATTGTTGTAGTTTTATCGAACAATAATAAGTTTTTAACAATCTCAACCTGCATAAATAAAGACTTATTCAATATATTACCATTAACTAATATATATATATAAACACAAGATTAAAATTAAAAAAAAAAAATTAAGCACAAGCATAACAAAAATTTAAGCACAGCCATAACACAAAGGCTATTAATAAGACCCACCCACAAAAAAACACAAAACAAATCCTATCTATAACCCAAAAAAAAAAAAAATGCAGGCTTTATAAAATAAAAAACTTGAAGGCCGAAACAAACGTGAAACGTCCAGGCAACCATAAACAAAATACGCCCAATCTTATTATCTTAACAAATAAAATGAAGAGAAAGCCAAGTGCCCAATTTTTTATACCTAATACGGACATACGGTGAGCAGTTGAGAGAGGCAGAGAGCAGAGAATCAGATTCAGAGAAAGAATGAGAGAGGCAGAGAAAGCTTGCTTGAGCAGTTGAGAGAGGTGGTCCAGGCGGAGAAAGCTTGCTTGAGCATTTGAGAACAGTGGAGAGAATCAGAGAAAGAATGAGAGATAGAGAGAAGCGAAGAGCAGAGAGAAAGATAAAATTTTTAGGGATTTGAGTTGTTTTATTTGTTTTGATTTTTGATTATTTTGTGGTTAATCTCTTAGACCGAATTTGTAATTTATCTTGTTGATTTTTGGTTTGTCTAGAGGATAATAATGTTATTTTTGGGCAATGATTTTGTTTGCTTTTTTTTTTTTTTAAATATTTTTATAACATAGAATTCTACTTTAACTTAATCTAAGTGTATATATGTGTGAAGTTCCCTCTTAGAGACTTGAACTCCAATTCTTGCCCCTCACACCTTACAACACTTATACTTGTGGAGTGATTAGCGCACCAAGGATATGCGGTGGTAATTTGTCCTTTAATTTTTAAACATTAGTACTTTTATAGATTTGAAAGGATTAAATGTGAGATTTTATTTCATATACATACACATCAGAAGCTTTTATGTGGCAGGTTCCAACAAACTACTAGTCTAATGCTTTATTCTACCGGCACCGTGTGGATTTATTACCTAGAAAGAAAAAAAAACAAACATCAAGCTCGTGCTTTGCAATTTTACCAATTCCTCCATTGAAGTTTGAAGGCACGGGAAACAGCTTCTCACACACATCCATTACAAGATTAGTAGTTTCTACTTTCTACTTCTGTTATACATACACGACTAAAATGGTAGGCAACAATGAAAATTCAATAATAGGCTTATCCCCATACACAAGATTGCATTCGTAAGAACATGACAAAATACGAAGTATTTTGGTCATTTCCTCATATAGTTAGGTGGATACCCTTTGAAATGAGCCAAAAGTCGCATCTCTCTTTCTTATATCCTTTTCACACTCGTTGTTGTGTTTCGTTGTATACATCATGCTATTCAATTCATCTTCAAAAATAAGCCACCACCACAACATTATGGATATACGCAAACTCAAACCCAAATCATTACCAAAACCAAAAATTGCCCAAGACTTTCTGAAAGAACCAGAAACCCCAAAACCCATGGAAGTGAAGCGCCGAACGGTAAAGACCCTTGTGACAAAGCTGGGCTCGGTGTCAGAACGAACCAGAGTCGACGCCTTGTGCGAGCTTCGGCTGATGACAAAGCTCGACGCAGAGAGCCGACCTCTAATAGCAGAGGCCGGCGCCGTTCCGTACTTGGCCGAAACTCTCTACTCTTCGTCCCATTCTTCACAGGACAACGCGGCCGCCACCCTCCTAAACCTCTCGATCTCCTCACGCGCCACCTTAATGTCCACGCGCGGCCTCCTCGACGCCATCTCTCACATCCTCCGCCTCCACGCCTCCACGTCGTACGCATCGGCCGTACAGTCCTCCGCCGCCACACTCCACAGTCTCCTCATTGTCGACGAGTACCGACCCATCATAGGTTCGAAGCGGGACATCATATATTCGCTGATAGATATCGTGAAACATGTCGGATCTCCTACGAGGTCGGTGAAGGACGCGTTGAAAGCGTTGTTTGGGATCGCGCTTTATCCGCTGAATCGAAAGACGATTATAGAGTTAGGTGGGGTTGGGACCTTGTTCTCGTTGGTCATGAAGGATTTGGCGGTTGGGGTAGTTGAAGACGCCACGGCGGTTATAGCCCAAATAGCCGGGTGTGAGGAGAGCGAAGAAGAGTTTCGAAAAGTCTCGGGTGTTGGGTTGTTGGTGGATTTGTTGGATGGAGCAACGAGCTCTAGTATGAGAATCAAGGAGAATTCAGTTGGGGCTTTGTTGAATTTGGTGAGGTGTGGGAGTGAGAAGGTTGGGAGAGAAGTTAGGGAAATGGGGTTGGGTGTGGGTGTGGTGGAAGGGATTGCTGACGTGGCGGAGAATGGGAGTGGGAAAGGGAAAGGAAAAGCTGTGTCTCTTTTGAAAGTTATCTATGGTGGAAATGGGTGTGTGGTGAGGGATGAGAGATTTGATTCCTTGCTAAATCAATGTTCTTCTTGACCTTGTGGGGGGTTTGGGGGCTTGTGCTTGAATGGTATGTTGTATTTTTTTTCTTCTTCTTCTTTCTTTTTAGATTTTGATTGTTAGTTTAGAATAGGGGAAATGGTTTTTGTTATCAAAATTGGTATGTATTGTGTAATGTAAATGATCAAATGGTGGATTTTAGTGATTTATACAGAACATGACAACTTACTTGTATGCTGGGGTTGGAACTTATTTTTTTATTGTTGTTAGAAATTTTACACATTTTTTTTTTTTTTTGGTTTCATAGCTAATTTGTTGTCAAATATTATAGCTTGTTGTTGGAATCTATGTTCGAATCCGCTCTTGCACTTGTTAATGATAGTGTGTGGCTTTTTTTCAACATCATATCATTGTAGGAACCTTAAATGATCTTATATCAGTTCTTCATCTAGAGCTTGGAAAGCTAAGAGAGGAATACATTGATGCTTAAGTCAAATTGAAGTATGTTTGAAAAGGTATTCATATTGGTGCCATGAGAAGGTGTATAAGTATTGAACACATGATTTTATCCTCTGTATTGTTCTTACTAGGAAAGTACGTTGTTGTTGGAAAATTTAAAAAGAAAAGGAAAAAAAAAAATAGTGGATGAACGTATGCAAGCAAGCCCATTGGAAGCTAATTAGATATTCACTTTGTTAGGTTAAGCATAAATCTTAAGTTCAACTCAAAAGAAGCTTCATGTATTTGATGTACATATAAAAGTTGATCTTGTCCACTGATGAGAGATGAACTAATCATATTAGTGAAAGGAACATTTTCAGCCAAACTCAAATAAGCAATATGGAATGTGTAAGATAGGAATACATGCTTCATAGTATGTTGAAAGGTATTCATATTGGTGCTGTGAGGAGGTAGTTAAGTATATAAGAGTTTATTGGCAGATTTAAAAGTGAAAAGAAAATACTGGAGGAACATATTGAAGCAAGCCATGTAGAAGCTAATTAGAAATTCATTCTATCACATATTTTCTCTTCTGTTGTTTCGTATAATAATTGAGAGTATTATGTTTGTGCATTTACTTGCATGATATAAGAACTTTTGCTAAGGATAATTTCTTTCAAATGCTTATAGTTAAATCAGTTCTTAGTTTTGTCTTGACTCTTAAACAGACATACTTGTAATTTACATGAAATCATGAAGTGCCATGTGATTATGAACTTCAAATGGTAAGTTCATGTTGATGGAGATGTTTTGAATATTGGATCAGATCCTTTTCACTTGTTTGAAATGGAGACATTTTATTTCATGTAGAAATTTACTTTTTCATGAATTTAAAGGTACCCACATACATAGATGATATAGAGGATCCCAATTCCTAAATTTCATCCTGGCATGCAATTTTTCTTCTCTGAATTTATGTAAATTATTGTTAGTAAAAAAGAAAAATGTAAGTAAAATAAATTACTGCATTTTTTTAGCAATTTTGAACTGAAATATCTGATTAAAGCAGATGATAGATGGGAGCTATGAGAATTTTGGGCAAACCTTGATACAGAACACTGAGAATTGATTACCAATAAAACTCTGTTTAGGTGGATTGGAGGCACTCATTTCCGGAAATATGACTCAGTTCAATGGTAGAAGGGAACTCTAATAGAATTTGGCTGCATATTTTAAGGATGAGTTTGTGCAAGAACCAGATTTACAGCTAGTATGAAGTCATGGAGTGAGGTTTACATGACCTAAAAGGTAAAGGATAGAAAAATACCATCAGAAAGGTGGTGTTTGTTGCTACCATCTACATAGATGATATAGAGGATCCCAATTCCTAAATTTATCAATAAAACTCTGTTTAAGTGGATTGGAGGCACTCATTTCCGGAAATATGACTCGGTTCAAAGATAAAAGGGAACTCTAATAGAATTTGACTGCATATTTTAAGGATGGGTTTGTGCAAGAACCAGATTTACAGCTCGGATGAAGTCATGGAGTGAGGTTTACATGACCTAAAAGGTAAAGGATAGAAAAACACCATCAGAAAGGTGGTGTTTGTTGCTACCATCTATAAGATTTGGCTATAGAGAAATAGGAGAATTTTTGGTAGCAAACTTCTTCCTGAGGATTGTATCAGTAAGGTTTTTAGGGATGCTGTCAGGTTTAAAGTTAGTGGCAATACTAAATTCAAGAACTCCCTTCAGAATAGGGTGTTCTGCTGTGTGGAGGATTCTTAATTCTATTCCAAGTTAGGCTTGGGATGAGTTGTTTTCTTGTCTTTACAGCCATCTGCTGCTGTTGACTGATTGTAGTGTGGTTTTCTATATATATATATATACATAAACTACACTAAGAACTAGGACAAGATTAAAAGGAATTGCATTAGAGTAAAGTGAAGCCATTTGTTTTGGATGTGTTTATGCCTGGTAGGTGAACAGAGTCATGGCATTACAATGGGTAGGGTGTATAAACCATTCTTATTGATTTTGTTCCGTTTCGGCCGGAACGCTCAGAATATTTTGTATCAGCATGCAAACCAGTACCATAATACCTCCTGTTTCACCTCATGTCAAATTTTGGGACGTTCCAGCCATTTCGGCCGGTAATAGATTTTGGCTTTGAAAAAAAAAAAAATCAATTCATTTAGCCAGCATGCACTTTGAGTTTTTTTTTTTTTTTTTTCCCCTGAATTTTTTCATCTTATTTCAAACATAAACTTGACAATGAAATGATATGGTTAAAAAAAAAAAAAAAAACTGGAGAAGTAGACAGTAGAATCTCATATCAATACTAAATGATTTGTTAGGGAAAAAAAATCAGAGAAAAAGAAGAAGAAAGCAAAAATCCAAGCTTTGGTAGAATGGTGGACGAAGTGGAAGTTAATTTGCTTACCATTTGAAATCTGAGAAATTATTGTGTACTCTCGGAGTACTATAAATGCGTACTCCCTCTTTTCACATAAATGGTGGGTTCTACTAATTAAATTCATGGTAGGACCTACCATTCATGTAAGAGGATGGACTATGTATTTATGGTACTCCGAAAGTAACTAATAATTTTTCTCTCTTCTTCGAGGCTTGTCTAAGTCGTCTCTACTCTCTAGAACTTCCAAAGTGAGAGAGTTTCATTTATGAGACTTGTAAATGACAAATAGAGCTTTGAAAAGTGATATTAAGAGTATGTTTGGATACCGCTTATTTTGCTGAAAATTGAAAATTGAAAACTGAAAACACTGTAGTAAAATAATTTTTAAATGTGTGAATAGTGTGTTGGGACTCATTTTTAATGAAAATTTTGTTGAAAAAAAGGTTTATAGGTCCTGTGAACAATGCATGGGACCCACTGGAAAAGCCACTTGTCACAGAAACGTGCTTCAAAAAAAAAAAAAAAATGCAGACACAAACGCAGACGCTGATAAGCTCAATCCAAACGAGTACTAACAATTAAGGGAAAATGGCTCAATGCAAGTGAGAGTAAGTGAGAGCGGAGCTTCCTAGAGCTTCATGAATCATGATTATAATTTTCCCAAATTCCCAAAATATTCATTTATTTACAAAATTTTGCTTTAAAAAAAATTCATTTATTTAGATAATAACTCAAATATGAATTTAAAAAAAATAAACAATCTAAACCACTTTATTGAGATTTTCTTTTTAAATCACTATATTAATAGCAACCAGTAAAGGTATTATTTTATTTAATTTTTTATGGGATTATTTTTATTAATTACTATTGTGTAAGTATATTTAGTATTACTTTTTTGAATTAATAATTTTATGTTGTATAAGAATGTATATATCTCTTTAAAGAACCTCGAAACACCTTGAAACGGTACGCCGAAATAAGCAGGTACTGAAATATTCTATTCCATTGGACAAACCGAAACTGATTCCAAAACAATATTCATAAAGCATGATCTTTGAAATTGATATGGCAGTTCGCAATTAGAAGCTGCAAGAATATGATGTTCATTAGTTCAATCATGTTTTTAAAATAGAAAGTGATCAGAAATATATAGGCAACAATGTAATGATGACCCGTTTAAGAAATGAAGAAGTATGTAGTGAGTGGGTTTTGCATGTTGTGTACACTCTAGAACTTGTTTCTCACAATCATTCTTAGGGTGGTCTATTGAGGATGCATCAAGCAAGCCTCCATAAACAGGAAGAACTTTGACCATTGATTAGTTACACCTGGTGGTGTAATTTTTGCCAATGTTACCTCTCATAATTTCTTTTTATTGGATGTGTAGTTTAACAAATTTACGTATTTTTGGATTACATTTTCTCTTTATACCTTTCAAACTCGTAAATCCAACATGATTAGAGATCAATAACTAATAGGTGGTTCAAAGTTGCGACTTCCACACGCACCTAAAATGCGCATTTGGAGTTAAAAGTTTGATTAGCGACTGCCATCTTCATATGGGTCCGGATGACTACTGACTACGGCAATGGAAATGGACGTTATATGATTGATTTGAGGTTAATTAATATGTTGTCCTACTAGCAAGTGAATTCTACTTAACCTAATACAAATTCCTAATACAAATTCCATGTTGACTAATATTCATTGAAAAAACAAACAAAAGGAAAACCAAAATGAAAAGAAAAGGCGAAAAGGTAAAATAAGGAACATTTCAGAGTACAAACGTGTAGAGTATTAGTGACTACTAACTAGGTCAAGGTGACCATGGTCATGGAATTGGAAATGCATGTTCATATGACATTTGATTTGAAGGAAATGCATCGTCCTATTGGCTAACACAATGAACCCACATAACCCACTAGAACTCTCAAGTCATGGTTTTAGATAAGATGTAACCTGAATTGGTTGGATGATAAAAAGCTGGTTTGACAAATAATTTGGTGCCTTTAAATTATTTCATTTTCAACCCTTAACCATAATAAGTACTGTGACTGTGAGTCTGTGACAGTGAAAGATGATGGAAAAGTTTGCAGCACCTAGAATTTTGTCAAAAAATCATGGTTATTCAGGGTATGAAAGGAAAGTGGCATAGAATTCGAAGATCAAGCATGATTGCAGCATTAGTTTTGTTAATTAGGATAGTGCAGGGATTAAAATGTATATCAAATTGTTGGGAAAGCTTACGCATAGACAAGTCCTAAACAAGTAGTAGTTTTTTTTCCCTAACAATAAGTGGGGGATCAAAATTATGTTCTTTCAGAGTCATAAGGTTCTTGGCCTAAACAAAAGGTTATTGTACAAGGTATATTCCCACTATTGCTTCACAATGTAGGAACTATTTGGTGTTTAGAATATTGATTAAACTATTGACTATTCTTTTAACAACTTAGTCTTTTGGAAATAATTTATCGTGTTATTAGGTAGTCTTGAGTTCAAATCTGCTTTCTAATCCTCATTCAAAAAGTTAAAAATATCATGAATTAAATTATTGATTCATAAGGTTCATGGCCTAAACAAAAAGCAGCTGCGCACGATGTATTCCCACTATTGTTTCACAATGTGAGAACTATTTGATGTTTAGAATATTGATTAAACTCTTGAATTAACTATTCTTTTAACAATTTAGGCTTTTGGAAATAATTTATTGTGTTATTAGGTAGTCTTGAGTTCAAATCCTCTTTCTAATCCTTATTCAAAAAGCCAAAAATATCACAAATTAGGCCTTACTTATCAAAGGCATGTTTAGACTTACATATGAGGGGGGTAATAAAATATTGGTCAAGTTATTAATTTTAATATTTTTAAAATATCTAAACTTTTTAGACAATTGGTAATTTATTATTTGCACTTTGTTAACTTCGTCGCTCGAATTCCTCCCTCATGAACGTGCCAATTGAACTACAAGTCTTTTGTGCCGCGTTAAGTTGAAAGTGGAATATGTTTTACATTTTCTATTGAAAGCTTGAGCTGTTTGTAAAAGGTACTTCATAAATCAGTACTGAATAAGAGTAGAGGAAATTACATTACATCAAATTGGAGACACTCAATGTGTGTGGCATGGGCAGCATGGCTTAGGTGAGGCCAAATGTTATCGACATCATGCAATGTTCTTGAAACCTCAAAGCAAGCATGGTGAGTCATCTCCATCAAACCTGTCGCAAGGTTTTTCCATAATAAGAGAGAGCATTTTTTTGTGGGTGAACGTAACACAAATTTTTGCTTATTTTGGATGAGTTTTATTTAGATGGATTTTATGTTGCTAAATCTTGTCACTCTATACAAGGAAAAACTATCACAAAAAGCAACACGGTTTGAATATAGAGCAAGGCTCCATCTGTGTATGGTGCCTCGAATGCTTTCTCTTTCTATTTTTTCTGACAATATTTTTCTATCACCATCACTAATTCTTGATGAGAAAAAGTTTAGTCCATGTTCTTCTCCAGGTGATGCCTCATGCTTGAATTCTTCAATGCGACTACTAAATAAATACCTAGTCTTCCAAGCCCCTATGTACTAAACGTCATTGTCTGCATCAATTATGTGTATTCAAAGTTCCAAACTTTGGTTAAAACTTAGAAGTTGTCTTGAACCAGGCTGTCTCCGTTCAGCTTGACATGTTTCTCCCGACTTACACGGCATGATCAAATTATATAAGTCTATGATCTCAATTTCGTGGTAGAATACTAGATAGAATGCACAAATAGGAAGATTCCTATATCACAATTTGTTGATTTGTGCGTTTATAAGTAATCGATAAAAAATGGAGTCCATGTAACAAAAGTTGGTAGAAGCTAGAAAGTGTCCATCATTCATAAATGTAACACATCAACATGTTGTGAAAAATAGGTGTGATATTAAGTGTGTCCCTCCAATTTTCTTCACACAGCCTATGGATGTAACTACTTTTCTAGTCTAGGATTTTTTTTTTTTTTTTACCATGTGACATGATATTATTACATTAACAAAACATCTAATGCTATTTGTTAGTCAACTAACCTCAAATAATTCGAAGCCCAATTTAAGCTCAAGGGAGTCTAAGAAATCCTCAATTTGTATTAAGTTTGACTCAATTACAACTTTGAGAAGAAGATAATAGTTGAATAAAAGAAATTTGTAGGAAGCCTAAACAAGAGATTAACCAAAAAGAAGAAGAAGGGGGAAGTCTAAACAAGAGTTTGTAATAATTTTGTGTTATTTAGGAAAGCTGCTTTTTCACTATTTGGAAGGTTAACTTTTAGCCACCGTTACAGCTAACTCGTTAGTCTTATTCATGAGAAGGTCATGATCTCAATCAGTAGAAAGTTAAATTTGGAGTGTGAAATTGGTTAGGCATATTGTTTGCCATACTATCATTAATTAATAGAGAAAAAATGTTAATGTGTTAAATTTGGAGGAGAAAGAGATTAGTGATGCTAAATGTTAATGTGTTATGAGTAGTTGTGTACTGTGTGCATTCAATCCACCAATTTGTTGTACCTAACTCAATTCAACCCATTCCAATGCCTTGGGTTGGATTTTCATTGATTGATTTATTTATTTATTTATTTTTATAAATATTTTGATTAGGTTGAGTTCATGTTGGCAAAATTTTTAACATAAATAACCCAATTAAGAACAAGAATAAACCAACATAACCACCCAAAGACAAAGCAACAAAGAAACAAAAGACTCCATATACAAATATATGAAACCAAACAAATAGAGTGATTCATGGACTTTGGGAGGGCATCCCCAAGCAATTCAACTTTAGCGAAAGATTTGGATTTGGTAATCCATTTGGCTAAATCATGTGCAGTTTTGTTTATTTATTTATTCACCTGCTTGAAGGAGCATAAACTTAGATAGTTGAACGAAACTCATTTTTTATTAGGCCCAACAAAATGATGCTAAGTGTCCATTTGAGATCCACTTATTTTGTTGAAATTGAAAACTTTTTGTTGAAAATATTGTAGATAAAGGTAAAAGTTAGCTGAAACTAAGGCTGTCCAACCCACCTGGCCACCCGTCCAACTCGCCCGTACCCGATCGGCGTTCACCCGATCTGACTGCTCCGGCGGTCGGCCGCGGCCCGCGGGTCCCGAGCTCCAAAACCCGACACCGGCGGGTTGGTTTCGAGTCCCCTTGTTCAAAACCCGTGAAACTCGACTTGCCCGAAGACATCAAATTCTGGCAAATCTCCAACGATTCCGACAAGTTTCAATTTGATTTGGAAGATTTCGGCGACCAAAACAATTAGATCCGACATAGATACACCATATTCGGCGATTCTCGGTTCGATTTAGGGGGAAAATCATCGAATTTGACGAAATCCTCACCAGATCTTGGTCGGATCGGGTGAGATCTCGCCGATTTTGGCCGTTTTTCTGTGTTTTTCGTCGGGTTTCATCCTCACCTGAAACCGATGCCATCCATCGGCAAACCAACCCGCGAAACCCGACCCTCTTAATGGGTCGGTTGGGGGTTGAGAATCTGCCAACCCGATCTCTTTCGGGTCGGTTGCGGGTTGGGCACAAACTTGACCTGCCCGACCCGTGGACACTCCTAGTTGAAATAGTATATTAAAACTCATAAATAGTACTAAAAGTGCAATGTAACTCATAAATAGTAGTAAAAATAAACTGAATAGTAAAATAAGTTGGCAAAAATAATTCATGCCAAACGCACACTAATCTGATAATCGAACACAACCTAACCCGAACCTCATGGTTTATAAACCTACCATAGGTTGAGTTGGTTAAAGATTTCTTAAGTTAATGAACTCATGATGGATGGAAAAACTTTAAATTGAATTCAAGTATACAACCCAACCAAACCTACACACCCATTATTACGACAGACTTGAGAAACCTACACACCCATTATTACGACAGACTTGAGAAGGGGTAAAACCAAAAAAACAAAAAATGAAGACGAAGGAGAAACAAGGAAAGAAAAGGAACCCAATCTAAAATCAACACCAAGAAAACACTTTCCTTCACTAAAACCCACTATACCATTGGGACAGGTTATTCTCCACTCAATTCCTATTTTACCGAAGTTTTTGCTAAAAGCTACCATTGATTTCTCAATGAATAACTTCTTAATTCTACTCCTATGAGACTCACAGGCTTCTCTGACCCATTAAAGAGAAAAAAAAGTATCCTTGCATCATAGATTTTGTTGGGCTTTTTAGAGGGTTTCACTTTCACTTATTTCAATATGCAAAGAAGACTTTTTAAGGCTGAGTGACTGAGTGCAACATCTCTTTTTGTTAATTTGATATCTTGGGTGGTGACTAATAATGCCACTTTTACTTGTAATTTATTAACTTTTGATGAGGAAAAAAAAAAAAAGTTGGTCTACCTCTACCCCCTTAAAAATTAACCACTAAAAAGGAATAAATAAACTATAATTTGCACATGGAAGAAGACTTTCTCAAACCCATCAATAAGATTTAACTTCTGTGAAAGATTGAATCTAAAAAATGGGTCTTAATAATAATAATTATGCTTTGGGCATTTATTCCATCATTCTCCAATCAGATCCCCACAAGTGATGCAAATGTTCATCATTATTTTGGTCTAAATATTTGTCAGCATTTTTCCTGACGAGGCTAGAGATCAAAGGCTATCAAGGCACTATCTTCAAAAGCCCACCACTTTCTCTTTTTTTTTTCATCTACTTTTCAACCACCTTTCAGAGGCTGGCCAATGGCATTATGTACTTTTAATCCTTTTGATGATTGTAACCCCGTAAACTTTTATTTATTTATTTTATTTGTTTGTTTGAATCTGAATTGGTTCCAAGTGCCTGACCAAGTGTGAACAATTAGGAAGTTTTTTTGTGTTTGAAAATAAATTTTTTGATGGTTTTTTTAAACATTTTTTTGATAGCTTTTTTCCAAGTCCTTTGTTTGCAAGGAGTTTTATTTTATAATGCCACTTTTCCTGTCCATATTTAACATCTCAATCCAAAATTTGCCAATCCTATACGGGTCAAAATTTAAATATTTAATGTTGTTCTAAATTAATTAGCTTACAATTCGGGGACTAATCAAGAACAATTTGAGTAAAATTTTTCTCAGCTAACATAAAACTAGATTGGATTGTTGTTTCTTTTTTTTTTGGCCCTTATATATATATATATATATAATAAAAAAAAAAAAAAGGAGGAATGAGGAAATCTAGTAATTTTACTCTTGTAGGCATCATTTGGACCCAATAATATTCTGAAATACGATAATCAGAGTTATGCATAATATGTAATATTCTGAAATACGATAATCAGAGTTATGCATAATATGTAAGTGGCAAACTTTCGAAATTAAAAAAAAAAAAAAAAATCCGAATTTCACTAATACAACGAAAACCTAAGCCAACAAACTAATCAATATATATATATATATAGCCAGAGATATTAAATTCAATATCTCTATCAAGATGGTAATTTGATATTTGGAAGTTTGGAATCCTATCTTATTTAGAATTGGAAGAATCGTACTAATCTGGATCTTGATAACTTCAGAGCAAGAAAGAAATTCGTATTTCGGATAAGTATAATAAAAGATAAAGAGTGAATACAGCAGCTGGAATAGCTCAGTTGGTTAGAGCGTGTGGCTGTTAACCACAAGGTCGGAGGTTCAAGCCCTCCTTCTAGCGTTGTTTTTTTATTTTACCATTAACTTCAAGGCCTCTCAACATCAAGTAGGGTAGGTCCTTTTGCTAATAATAAAAAACTGTAACGTTAATTTTATTAGATGAATTTAAATTAAATGGAAAGAGCATCTAAGTTCACTCACCACCTTTAACTTCAAGGCCTCTCAACATCAAGTAGGGTAGGTCCTTTTGCTAATAATAAAAACCTGTAAATTTAATTTTATTAGATGAATTTAAATTAAATGGAAAGAGCATCTAAGTTCACTCACCCCCACTTCCAACTTCCACAAAAAGAATTTAGTCATTTAGTGTTGACAGATTTGATTGTGGGTCAGGTCAGGGTTGGGACTTGTAGAATTTTGAGTAGATTTGGTCATCAATGAAATATGGTTCAACTTGAAACTTCATCACTAACCACTGACCAAGGCCTACCAAGGCTTGCTTTTATGGCCAAATGGCCAAGTTTCTGTTCCTAGTGTCTCCTATATTCCCTGCCCTTAACCATTCATTTCTCAATTGTAACCAACCATAGCCATTTACAAACCTTGGCTGAGTTAAGCTAGACAAATTACAATATGCATTCTTCATTGGCAATCCAATCCTTAAATGAATAGAATATGTATTACATGTTCTCAATTAGCCATTGAACCCACTCTCGCATGGATGCTTTACAAAGCTATAATAATAATACAAAAATGGTATAGTTTAAATGCTGCAACTTGTAGCCACATATTAAATTATGTAAAAAGAAAAGAACCCTTTTATGTAAAGTGCTTCAAATGAAAATATAAAAGCAATAAGAGGCTAAAATTTTTAATGTTGGTTAAGGATTTCCTTAGATAACACCTAAGGTTTATGATTAAGGAATGAAGTCAGACAATCCAAGACCCCAAGTTTTTTATCAAAAAAATGACTCTAGCTAGGCTAATAGTTCACCACTTGATGAGGCATATTATGATTGGCCACCATTATAGCCAAGGCAGAATCAATGCGCCAATTGAAGGTGTTATTAGAAAGAAAGCCATTAGCATTTGGGTCTAGTGGTTATGAATCAATCCACCCAAAAAAACTTTCAAAAAGGCACAGACCCAAAAAGGCAAAAAGGCAAAGCTAAGAGAGAAAAAGAGAAAGAAAGAGAGAGAGGATGTGTGTGTAAGCTAAGGTTTTTTGAGTGAGGATAGCACATATATTGGCTAGCAATTGAAGAAGAAAGAAATAAGGTTGTGGTGGTGGTGGTAGTAGTGAATTGGTGATAGGGATAGAGAGTGGGTGACAGACCCACGTGACTGACCCACCACCACCACCACCCCCTTATAGGCCCAAGTGGATGTCTTGGTTGGCTTCATATCAACGCTAACAGCCAAAATAACTCAACCACAACAATAAAACCAACATACCCACAATCACAAAACACTACCCAAAAAAAAAAATAAAGTGAAAAAGGAAAGTTAGGAGGTTAACATCATTAACTCATTTGACAAAGTGAAACCATTTTTCTTGGTTGCCCACTAACCCTAAAAACTTTCCTTCTCTCTTTTTTTTCTTTCTTTCCTTTGGGTGGCCACTAATACAAGCTAGCCATTCCTTTTTTGTTTTTGCTCTCTCTCTCTCTAATGCTAGTGGTTGTGTCTCTCTTTCTTTGCAGTTATGAACTTATTTGATGGGTTCATACATGTTAGCAGCTAAAACAATATAGGTAAAAGTTTAGCATAGCATGGGGAGAGAATGAGATGGATCACAAAGAAATTAACAAAGAAAGCCCATCTCTTCTCTCTAACCATACCACTACAACTACTACTGCTACTACAATCAAAGAAGACTCTCCAAGAAAACCATTTGCTAGTGGTGGTGGCAGTGGTGTTGTTGTTGGTGGTAGTAGTGATAGGTTGAAAAGAGATGAGTGGAGTGAAGGAGCGGTTTCAAGCTTACTTGAAGCCTATGAAAGCAAATGGGTTCTGAGAAACCGAGCCAAACTGAAGGGTCATGATTGGGAAGATGTTGCTCGCCATGTTTCGTCGCGTGGCAACTCTACAAAATCCCCTAAGACACAGACACAGTGCAAGAACAAGATTGAATCCATGAAGAAAAGGTACAGGTCTGAGTCTGCCACCGCTGATGCCTCTTCATGGCCACTATATCCACGTCTTGACCTTTTGTTGCGCGGAAGTGGACCAGTTCAAGCTCCACAACCACCACCGCCACCGCCTCCGCCACCACCTCCTCCGGCTAATCCTCCTTTAATGTTATTAGAGCCGTCACCGGTAGTAGTGTTGCAACCACAACCAGCAGCAGCAGCTCCAGCTCCACCACAAGTTGGGGTCACTCAAAACTCTCATGGATCCAATGGTGTTGATAGGTTGGCTAAGGTCTGTGATACTGCTAATGCTTTTTCTTTTTTGTCAATTCTAGTTGTAACATGTAACTCTCACTTTATTCTTTCTTTCAGATATATATAAACTATTTCTAGCCACTGGGCTACTAAACTGGTTTCTCTTGTCTTATGATTTGTTCACTGTACTGCATGAGAAACTGATTGATGTTTTTCATGACTTTTTGAAATTGTCAGAGAATTGCATACCATTACTCATATCTTATCAGATTTATGTACCACTTCCCATTATCTAGAATCTTTTTTCCCCCCCAATTTACATTTCATTTTGATTACTTGAATAACTTTCATTCTCTTACTGGAAAACCCAAAAAGAAAAAGAAAAAGGATAGTATCATTTTTTTTTCCTAATATATAGGAAAGGATAGCATCATTGTTCGTAAATATGGCAAGATCAATAATAAATTACATATTTCTCAAAATTTAAGTAGTTAGGAAATGTTCATTTAATCATAATTCTGACATTTCCCTTTACAAAAGGGAGGGTTGGAACTCCACGTCACTTTATTTAATATCATGATAAACTAACAATTGTCTCAAATTAAAGCTTAAATAGTCAAGAAAAAACGAATTTAATAGATGAACCATAATTCTAAGAATCGCTATTAAGTAAACATGTGTTATTCTTCCAAGTAGTAACTTGTAAACATGTTATAGCTCTAGGAATATGAAAATACAACTCATGTTGATTGAAGTGCTGGTAAGTTTATTAAAATACATTGTTTCATGTTTGACAGGAAGATGGAGTAGGAACCAAATTATCTGACCAAGTATCTGACAAGAATCATTTGGAGACAGATAGTAGCACACCAGCCCTTTATAACAGTGACAAGGACAAGTTAAGGTCGAAAAAAATGAAGATGAAAATGGAAAAGAAGAAGAGGAGAAGAAGAGAAGAATTGGAGATAGCTGAGAGCATACGATGGCTAGCAGAAGTAGTGGTGAGATCAGAGCAAACAAGGATGGATACCATGAGGGAAATAGAGAGGATGAGAGTAGAAGCCGAGGCAAAGAGAGGAGAAATGGATCTTAAGAGGACAGAAATTCTTGCTAATACTCAATTGGAGATTGCTAGGCTCTTTGCAGGCATTGGCAAAGGTGTTGATTCTTCATTAAGGATTGGAAGAAGTTGAGAGGATAATTGGAAGCTAATTATTATATGTATAGGCTTGGGTATTGACACTGAAAAGGGAAAAGGAAACTTTTGGAGAAGAAAGTCTTGAGGGAGATATAACTAGTACTAATGGGACTAGTGTTTTAATTATTAAGAATCATATGGTAGGTAAAATAACATCTCTATCTCATTGTACTATTGTTCTCTTTCTCTAAGCAATGCAGTGTTTCTACACAGAAATTGAAGTACATGTTATTAACTTCATACTTAATGATTTTTAAGCACAATGACATGATTATGATCATGGATATGCCCTAAGAGTGTAGAACAAAAGTACATTGTATCATTAAGAGTGTTTCACTTTATGTTACACTAATTACAATATGTTATGTGTTTAGCCCTCTTTTTTGTTAATTTAGAAGGAAATAACAAAAAAACAATTGGATGTCATAAACTGTGGTTGGTGAAGCATACATCAGAACACATTGTTCGGATGTTTATTCATAGTACTGTACATTCAATATATACCCAAATTTGTGTATTGATTACCAATAAATGGTCTTATGTCACTGTGCTCCCAATTTTAAAGAAAATTGATTTCCCATTAATGAACTTTTTAATTCATTTCAAAGATTCGTTTCTTCAACTGGCTACATAAAGTATCACAGTTCAGACCTAAAGGAAAATAAGTTTCAGGTCAACTTTAATATTCATTGAGGCTTAGCACTTGGAAGATCTACAATAATTGAGCATCCATAATTGCAAATGAATATGATTGTCACTTTTTTGTAGTCTAAGGTTTAAGTTTAACTACTATACTCTAAGTCAAGATCATATGCAACGAAATTAAGGTTTTGAGTTCAACCACTCTAAGTCAAGATCATATGCAACGTAATTGAGGTTTAATTACCTGTAATCACTCTTAGTCAAGATCATATACAATGCCATTAAGACAGTGCTCAGCTCACCACACATAAGAAAACCTCAAATTTATGAGAATTTACTCATCCTTGTGGGAAACCTCCATATAAGAGAAGGGAGAACTCTTTCTGTAGGAGTGAATAATTTTTTCTAATATAGTACAAATATAAGTATACTATCTTTCTCTCTCTCTTTTTCCCTTATTAATTAATTGAGAATGAGAAATGGATAAAAGTTTATATTGGTATGAGCCTCTAGTCCACTTCAAAAGGAATACATTACACATTTCCCTTCAAGCTATAGCTTGAACACATAGAACTAATATCCTTCTAAGTTAAGGAGGCTTGAACACATAAAACTAACATCCTCACTGCTTAACTTAGGTGCATATTAGTGAAGTTATTGAAATATATGTGCTTGTGTGTTTGGGCGCATTCAAGTATGTTTATGTATATAACTAGGATTGGATCCAAGAATTGATTTTAGAGGAGGCAAAATGTATACACATATACATGTGTGAACTTGAACATATATCTACTTGCCACCAATAATATGAAATATAAAAAGTCATTTAGGTGTATATTAAGTGATATGTTAATGTAAAAAACCTTGTGTGTTTGGGCGCATTCAAGTATGTTTATGTATATAACTAGGATTGGATCCAAGAATTGATTTTAGAGGAGGCAAAATGTATACACATATACATGTGTGAACTTGAACATATATCTACTTGCCACCAATAATATGAAATATAAAAAGTCATTTAGGTGTATATTAAGTGATATGTTAATGCATAGCATGTTCATTAATTTTGTTTATCTTTAAGAATTTTTTGCATAAATAAATCATTTTCTTTTTTTTTTTCACTTTCAAAATATTTCAAAATTTTATTGCTTATTACACAAATTTTTATGAAGGAGAATAAATTGTTACATTAAGAATTTGAGGTCGGTTATAGACCATCATAATCCATGTATTTCTAAAAAACCAACTGGGCTTACAACCATGGAAATTCAGGATGACTACCTTCTCGAAAACCATAACTAAGATGACTCCTTATACCCTTTTTTTTTTGAGGTCATAAAGGTATCTGAGATAGCAACTTCCTCCCTCGTGTAGGACCACCCATCTTCCACATCTTCTCCAAGGGACACGATGAAGAAAATGCAAAATCCAATGAAATAATCACCTCCGCATTAATGAGATCCCCTACCTAATGCCAGCCACATTAAATACTAAATGACTAGCTAGAATTGTGGAAACACTCCCACAAGTCCTTCATGATCAAGAAATGGCAAGGCAGAGTGTTGATGGAATAAGTATCCCTCCAAATCCAGTTGGGAGTTGGAGGATGAGGGAAAATGGCTATAAAAGGAGGAGAAGGGCAACATGAGAGGGGATTCAGAAAAATAGAAAGAGAAAGTCTGAGCAAGAACTAGAGAGAGAGAGAGAGAGTATTTTTCTTATGCATTTGCTCCCTTGAATCTTTCTTCTATACCTCGGGAACATTGTTTCCATATATATGAAAAAATAATTTTGCATAGTTCTATCTTCAATCAACTACTTGATCTTTCCATTGTGGATCTTTTTCTCATCTTTTAGAAATTAGTTGCGTAGATCAAGAATATTTGTGGTTGGGTTAGTATAGAGTGTTTTAGACTCCCACAATTTCTTAAGTTTGAGTACACCCATTTCATATTTCTGATCAGTCTATAAATTCTATAACTTATATATATTATGAATCAAAATACTACCTCATAATATTTTTTATTGGTGTGCTAGTTAGTCCCTTGTCTCCACGGACTGCCTAGCTAACTAAATCGTTCTCTCTCTCTCTCTCTCTCTCTCTCTATATATATATATATATATATATATCCAGTCCCAAATTTTCCCTCTTTACGCTCAACAAGAAACCACAACACACATAGTATGAGATTTTAGTTTGGTCCATTAAATTGGGCTATCTTTTGCTGAATATCTCATGTCACAATTCTTCCAACAACCATTATATATACCAATGGCTCCAAGAATCTAGTAGGCTCATAACCCAACAGAACTTGACCCAAGCTTTTTCTTGAAACGTAATTTTCACCTTAGATAGCTGGTGCCTTCTGGCTTGCACGTAATGCTCTAATATTCTTCCAAGAGTCACAAACTATTCCTAATACCATCTTTCAAACCATTAATTTAGGAAATGAGTTCTTTCAATTCTTCTGGGTTCACACATTTTGTTACAATTTGATGATATAATTAATTTTGATAAGTGAACCATCATTTTTAGATGGATCTACAACTTTTTCTTCACCACTCAAAATCAACAGTATCTAAGTTATAGTACATAAAAGTTATGCCTATCGACTTTTTCTTCTTGTTTTCGTTGCCAACCCATACCACAAAGTCACAAACTACCAATTGCTAGAACATTGTCTTACTTTTTTTAAAAAAATAAACAAATGGGAGTGTCCAAGGTGATACGGGAATTACAAGAGCTAGGGTCTCATTCTTAGAAATCATTTCTCCCCATGAATCTGATTCCTTTTGAGAGAGAGAGAGAGAGAGTAGTGGTAGTATGATTGGTAATTTGGTATCTCTTATGATGTGTTGGTGCGGAGAAATCCCAGTTCCAAGTAGGACTACAAATCTTCTAAGAGCCAAACAGAACAACAATATCCACTACCTAGATTTTGCTGTACTTCAAACAAAACCCATATGCAAGGTCAATGCTTTGAAAGTTAAACCTTAAAACCCCTTCTCCTCCAACTCCCTCCCTCTCTCTCTCTCTCTCTCTCTCTCTCTCTCCCAAATAGCTAAAAATGGCTCTCCTCCAAATCCACACACCTGCTCATAGCATAACCACCGCCCTCTCCCCCATTCTCTCCTTTCATTCCTCAACACCTCCTCCTCCTCCTCCTCTTCACCTTTCTCTTCCTCACTCCTTGAAATCCCACCACAAAAACTCACTCTTTTCCACCACCAAGACCCCACCTTTCTCACTCTCAACACACCCAACAAGGTTGCTTTGCCAACCCCCTCAGGGCACGCATGTTAGAGAAGACTATCTTGTGGTATGTGTCCCACACAAACTCTAATTAACATTGTCATTACCTATTATAAGTTGCTGTGTTCTTGTAAATTTGCTTTTGTTTTGTGGGTTCAGCATGATTTTTTTGAAAATGTTGGAAAAAACAAGAAAAGTTAAAGAATTTTGATAAATTCAATTCTGGGTTTTAGTTTACGGTATAGATTCTTTTGGAAACAAAATTGGGTTCGAAATTTTTTAATCTTTTTCCATATATTAATGTCAATGTTGTCTGGGCATCCAGATTGAGCTTGAAGTTTAATGCATATGTTTGTTGTGTTGGGTGAGCAGAAGAAGTTGTCAGCTCAGGAGGTTCAGGAGCTGGTAAAGGGAGAAAGGAGTGTACCCCTTATCATTGATTTCTATGCAACATGGTGTGGACCCTGTATTTTGATGGCCCAAGAACTCGAAATGGTATTGTTCGATATCTGCATTATAATATTTAAGGCAATTCTAATAGTAGCTCTAGTGCTGTGCTTGCAATTTAAAGTGTTAACATATATTAATTGCTCATGTTTTTTAACTGTAATTCAAACTAGTCATGGTATAGATATCCCCCTTTACACTTAACCTGCCTGAGGCTCTATAGATGGCTTTGATGGAGATATAATTTGTAGGGAAAATTATAGTTTATGCACATGAGGTATACTCTGCTAATATCAATTACATCTGCCATTAAACATTACTATATAGTCAACAACCATAAACACATGTGCACCACAACTGGGTATTTTTCTTTTTCCTAAATCGCAGGACATTAGAGTACTAATTTACTAATTGAAAAATGGATGAAGTGTCATATTTCTACAAGCACATTATTTGTGTACACGTGTTTTGAAATTAAAGTTTGAAGGAGATTAGTGGAACAAATCTCAAGAAGGTAAAGTGTAACTTATTAAACCATAGGTTTGGCAAACAAATTCACCATATATTATAGGTAGAAAAAGTACTTATCAAAAAAAGTATATTATAGGTAGAAAAAGTGTAGTTTCCCTTAACTTTGTAATGTGTGAAGAGACCTAGGAGAAAAGAAGGTGGGGGAGGGGCTACGGTGAGACTATATGACACGTTTATACCATTTTTTAAGAGTTAGAAGTTCCTAACTAACTCATTTGGTCTTTTTGAATATTGTAAGAGTTGTACATTTGGTAGATTGGTTGGCAATCATGATACTGAGATGGTTGTGTAATTAATTAATTCAACCAGATGAAAGGAGAGTATGGGTGGACCATGTTCAACCAGAGTTAAGTAATGTTGACTCAGTCATGTGAACTGAGGTTGATCAGTTTTATCTTCTCAAATTCTTGGATTAGGTGCTTCAGTTGATGGCTTTGATATATTTAGGTGATCATTTAACAGTTTGACTGGCTGGTATACCTACTTCTTTGAACAATGGGTTATGGCTCTTGGAGAATTATCAAAATAGGTAACTCATTAGCTGGTATTGGAGCAGTTATGCTTTGGTTCCTTTTTGTAATTCGCTTCCGGTCTCCAAACAATTATATTTTAATGCTGTTAGACTTATTTTCATGTGATTCGACTTGTTTTGGAGCAGCATTGGTGTGTCGGACTATGTCCAATATTTAATAGTTAGGATGCTATACCTCAGCTGTCCATGAGCTGGTTTGAAAATCATTGACAGAAATAGGATTCTTGTTGGAGTTGCTGATGAATAGCATTTTGAGAATTGTATATTACAGATTCTCAGTTTTCACAGTGAAGGAATTTTTCATATATCTCTTCATTTGTAGAGACTGTTATTTATAAATTTTCACTTCTTCACTTATTTAAATTGGGTTCATATTCTATCTCCATAGCGCAGTGCTTCTCATGTGGTCTGTTTCATTCTGTGAATTTTACAAGGCCATGTATTGGACCACAATTTGGTAGCTCTCTCAATTATTTGGGATGAGCAGTTAGGTACAGATTTAGGAACACAAAAAAAGAGATACCCTCTAAATATTTTACATACATTATCAGGATAAATTTTTTTTTTTCCCTTGCCAATGTCCCTTGACCTGTTAGTTTCAACAACTTCATGCCAGCTGACTGCAGGTGGTTGGGTTGTAAATTCATCCAAACTTCTGTATAAAACTTAAGCAGGACTTAATCTGCTCTTCTTGAGCTGCATTGCTCAAAAAATATAAATTACAAGTTTTTTTAAAAAATAATAATAATTTTTTTTTTTTTTTGGGAACCAAAAATAATAATAATAAATTGATCATGAAGAATTGACCATATTTCATGCTTCCTTTTCAAATGGTCAATGAAAATCACTTCAACAGAGGACAAAATCTTGGAAAGATCATTGCTTTGGATTTTTTTTTCTATGGGGATATTGACTTATGATACTGATGTGAATATGTTTCGTCATCGGAGAATTTACGCTTTTACATAATCTTATCTCAAGGAGGTGTGGCTAGCTTGATCATTCCTAGGTTCTCTACTTCAAAATGATGACTTAGTGTTGTCTAAGATTAGTAGATGCTGGGAAAGGAATAAAAAATTCTGTTTTGATTCAAACAACTTATTTTTACATGTTAATTCTGATTTATATCAATTCCAGGTTAGGCTGTACACATTAGCCTTCTCCCTTGTGATGCAAATTTATGGTGGCTTAGAATTTTATATGAAGTGATAATCTGTTTCACTAGCAGCTTTTATAGACCTCTTTGTTTGACAAGCTTATCAGGGCTGTTGATAGACTAATTTTCTTAATTTGATAAACAAACTGATAAGATTTGTCATCAGGTTGCTTTTGATTTCAATGAATTTGGAAATAGACAATCACCATTTAGTAATAGAAGCAAAATTGCCAAGTTTGGAATTCACCAGCATTGGAATTTTAAGTCAAAACCAATGCTGCATGAACAGATGTTTCCTGACATACATGCTGGAGAGAGAGAGAGAGAGAGAGAGAGATGATAGACTAATTTTCTTAATTTGATAAATAAACTGATAAGATTTGACATCAGGTTGCTTTTGATTTCAATGAATTTAGAAATAGACGATCACCATTTAGTAGTAGAAGCAAAATTGCCCAATTTGGAATTTAACAGCATTGGAATTTTACGTCAAAACCAATGCTGCATGAACAGATGTTGCCCGACGTACATGCTGGAGAGAGAGAGAGAGAGAGAGAGATGGTAGACTAATTTTCTTAATTTGATTAACAAACTGATAAGATTTGACATCAGGTAGCTTTTGATTTCAATGAATTTGGAAATAGACAATCATTATTTAGTAGTAGAAGCAAAATTGCCAAGTTTGGAATTCAACAGCATTGGAATTTTAAGTCAAAACCAATGTTGCATGAACAGATGTTGAGAGAGAGAAAGGGAGTCTTACTGTACTTCTTATCATTCAAAATTTAGTTTATCACATATTGTGTTTACGGGTTATTTAGAAATTTTTGTAACCAAGATTTTATCCATTGGGACACAGAAATTTCTTGTTCTAAAATTCATGGATTTTTGTTAAAATATTTATCAAAAGAAGTAATTGTCATGATAGTATGATTTATTCTAGGGTTTGTGATCTCATGACTAATCTTTGCATCTGGATTCTTAATTGCAGCTTGCTGTGGAGTATGCGAACAATGCAATGATTGTTAAGGTCGATACAGATGATGAGTATGAATTCTCACGGGACATGCAGGTAACCATTTGCTTTTAATTTTTCTTTCCCCCCTGAAGTTCTGTAGGTTGCATTGAGAAATTCTTGACAGGAAAGCAGGAATGCCATGGTAATGTTGTGCCTTAATGTCAGAGGATATTTTCTGGATATGTTGGGCTGATGTAGTACTGCTATTTATCCAGAGCCACACATGTCATAAATGTTCTCTAGCAATAAGATTTTTGTTGCAATACCAGCACCATAGAATATTATGTTCTGCGAATTTATTGGCATACAACTATAAAGAAAAAAGAAAACTTATTTGAGCTCCTTGTGTCTCAGGTGCGAGGCTTGCCAACACTATTTTTTATCAGTCCAGATCCAAATAAAGAGGCAATCCGGACAGAGGGGCTTATCCCAATACAAATGATGCGGGATATAATTGATAAAGATTTGTGAAGAAGCAAGTGAAACATTAGTTCCCAGCCAAAAAAAAGAAAAAAGTGAAACGTTAGTTTGTGAGCAGACAGATTTGCAGGCCTCTGATTTTTGCTGGTGATGACGGTATGATGGTATAAGCCTTTCAGTGACTAATTTGAGTTTTTCAATATTACAATTTGTGTAACTGAGATACTGCTTTAGAGTAAAAAAAAAAAATGTGTAGCTATATGACGTATGATAGATAGGTGGTAGGAACATTTGCATTCGAGAATTTATGTGCATTCTATTAAAAGAGGGGGATGATATATGTCTCGACCTTATTCTGCAAGCGGGCAAATCTAGGAATTAGAAGGTGTGAGATGTCCTGTTGAGACTTCTAGTTACCTTTTTTAAAAAAAAATTAATTAATTATTAGTTGTAACCTTTGCCGGAAAGCTGCTTGTACTTCTTTGGCATAATACAAAGGGTCAACATTCTGCAAATAAGATGAGACCTAAGTAAACCATGTTGTAGAGGTAAGGTGAAAATTCCCATGCTAGGTGAGAGTTCAACTTCAATCCCACTCCTATGGTGTGGATGCATAATAAGATGAGACCTACACAGATGTGCGGCGAAATCACCAACAGACCAGCATGAAGGACAAGTTTACTTGCAATTGATATAAAGTTGTGCCATTTATAGAGCAGGTCATGTGGCTCTATAGCTACAGCCGAACAGGCCTTGTGTGATCTTCTCACTCCCTGTGTTGGATTATTGCTTGATGCTGCCCAAAACCCATTTTATGATTGAGCCTTTTGTAAGCAAGTTGAAATCCTTGCACTCTAATGTAGAGATTGCAATGCAAAAACCAATAAATGGGATATATCATATAGTTCGGATTGTTTGATTTATTTATTTAAGATATGATAAAATTTGAACCAATGGTATCTAGTATCTAATTCGATGACAAAAGACTAATAGTTGAGTTAATTAGAATTATTCGTGTTGATTTTAAGATGTGGTTGTGTATAACTATATATCTTTGTAAAGCAATTGGTAATCACTAGAGGATTTTATCTCAAATACTTTACGAGTTTCTACAAGGATACATTTGAATAAATTTTAGACCTCTGTGTGAAATAGTCTTCGAAATCTACCAAATTTTAAGATGCTACAGTTGTTGGGAGTGGATGACCCAAGTTTGATTTTCCTATATTTTAATTTCTAGAAGCGTATAATTTATTTAACCCATTGGGCTGCATATAAGTTCTTTACTTTTGTGTGCAACTTTGTACAATTCATTAGAAATGTGGGTAAAGTAACAAAATTCTTAATTATACAAAGTATGAAATGAACAATATTCTTGAAATGTCAAGTTAGAATCTCACACTACAAAAAAAGTGGGCCTATAATGGCATTTGAAAAACGCTACTAGAAGTCCTAAATATGCTACTATAACCCAAATTGGGCTATAATGATGTTTTCTACCGTGGTGTCACAATGTCACTATTGTACCGTAACTATAGACCTATAGTGCGTTTTACAAAAACACCACTATTAGGCTATAGCAGTATTTTAAAACGCTACTATATGTATGGACCTTTATTTTATTTTATTTAAAAAAAAAAAAAATTGGCTATAGCAATGTTTCAAAACGCCACTATAGCCAACAACCACTGACAAAACAAAATTTTGAAACATAAAAATAAATGCTTTCAAATTTTAATTAAATTAAGAAAGACAAATCAGAATTAAAACAGAAAAAAAATATATAAAAAAACACTAAAACAAAATACAAACACAAACCCACAAAATTCAAAATCAAACACAACATGCTCACAATACAAACACAGCATGCTACAAAAAACAAGAACACAAACCCATAAAATCTATCTCCTTCAAAGAAACCAACCCAAATCCAACACCAAATCCATTCAAGGAACACAAAAGCACAAGCGTAAGAACACAAACCCAGATTTAAACATAAGCACAAGATGAGAAACACAATAGCACAAATCTAAGAACACACACCTATATTTCAACCTAAGCACAAGATCAGAAACACGAGCACAGATCCAAAAAATTCAAAATCAAAACCCAAATCCAAATCAAGACATAGACACAAGCATTACTAGAATATCCACTTCATTCAAAATGTTCATCATTTCCTCCATTTTTTTACTAGCCAAACATAAAAGAGCAAAAAAAGAAGCTAGATCTACAAACAAAAAAACACAAAGAAGCAATGTTTGTGTGAGAGATAAGAGGAGGGGAAGGGGAAGGGTCTAACTGGCAACGACATAATGGGCAAGAAGGCATGGGTCAACGACAGCATGGGTAGGGAGGGATTGGTTGGCGGTGGCATGGGCAAGGATGGCTAGGTCGGCAATAGTTGGTGGTGAGAGAGTTGAGAGATGAGATTGAGAGAATTACTAGTGAGTTAGAGATATTTTTTTCAAATTAAAAAAAAAAAAAAAAAATGGTGTTGGACTTATAGTGGCGTTTCAAATGTGCCACTATAGGTCCCTTAATTTTTATTTTCCTTTTGGGTTGGGCGTTTTCCAAACGCCACTATAGGTCCTTTAAATTTTTTTTGGTTGGGCTATAGTGGCGTTTGAAAATGCCGCTATAGGAACCTTATTTATTTATTTATTGTGACGCTATAGTTCCTTTTTTATTTTCTTTTTTTTTTTATGCTGGACCTATAGTGGCATTTCCAAATGTCGCTATAGACCCTTGTAAAACCAAGACATATAGTTGTGTTTGAAAAACACTACTATAGGTCCCTTGAACATTTTTTTTTTTTTTTTGATTGGACCTATGGTAACGCTTTCAAATGCCACTACAAGTCCTTGTAAAACCAAGACCTATAGTAGCTTTTTTGGAAACACTGTTATAGGCCTTTTCAAACACTATTATAAACCTAGTGTTTTCAAGTGCTGCTATAGACTTTTTAAAACACAGCTATTGAAAAGGACACTATAGGCCTTGTTTTTTGTAGTGATGAATTGTATGAGAGATTGTTGAGGTCCAAAATTACAATAAAGAACTAGGCCCCTTAAAAGTAAGAGAGGTCCAGCCCCTGAAGATGAAAGGCTTGGCCCTCAAATAAATAAAGAAGGAGCTTGGCCCATGGAGAGAAAAGGATAGAATATTGGGTCTTGGGAAGAAATAGAGATATAAAGGGAGGCATGAGTCATGGGCTTAAGCAGAAGAGGTATTCAAGGAAGCCCAACAGGAAGGTAGGTGAAAGCTGGGCTAGGTTACCTAGGATCCACCAGTGTTAGAGGAATGGGATCTTTAGGAAGTGCAGGAAAGAACTAGCCAAGACTTGGACGGCTCAGGGAGGCATGCTCATGGGCACAAGGAACGAAGAAGGTCATGTCCCATCAGCCACCCACAATTCAAAAGAAAAGTTTTGGGAACAGATGATGACCTAGGAAATTAGCACTTGATAAAAGAGCTTAGTACCTCGGGCAAAGTAGGAAGGGGAACCAATAAGGAAGGTGGCTGGAAGCCTTTCTGCCTTCCATCATCAACAATGAAGAATCTACCCATTTAGAGGAAAGGGAAAAAAGGTGAAGCACCTAGAGCTTTGAAATGTCTTTTTAGAGACATTGGGAAAAGGATGAGAAGTTTTGACTTGGGAAAAGGCATCTAGGGTTGGTCAAACAAGATTTCCCATAAGAGGAAGGTTAGCTGAGGACTTTTGGCCAGCCAAACCTCAAAAGGGAAAATAATGAGAGAATGGGGAAAGGACTAGCTACTAATGTTATAGATATAACATTGGTTTTGGTACCCAGAGCATAAAGGAAGGATCCATGGCATAGAAAAAACCCTAGAAGTGGCACTATAAAAGGAGCTAAGGCTCCAACCAAAAGGCATTCAGAAAAAGAAGCACCTAATACACTAGAAAAGATACAAAAGAGAGCTATAAGCTTGAAACACAGTAAAATGAGTGAGATATCATTAGGGATCCTATGGAAATATTAAATGATACACTTGGATTCAAAGGAATTCAAACCTCACAAGTCTTTGAAACCCATGAGAGCTATCTAAGTCTGTGATTTTTGAACTTTATTGAACCTTATGATATATCCCAATTGAGTAGGACTCAATGTATTCAAATATTTGATATAATGAAATATAATCTCACTCTATTTTGAGGATCCCTAACGTTCCTTTTATTTGCACTCTCTTAGTCACTTTGCTATTCCTTAGTTATCCGCTTAACCAATAAATATATGTATGTTTATGTATATTTGTGTTGTAGAGCCTATGTCTTGCACATAGATTGACTCTTAAACGACCCAACAAAGCCGCTGTGAGTAAAGTCCAGTCCACTAATTATTTACACTATCCTTTGTAGGCCCAGGATCCTCTCAGATTATTGGGCTTGGGCCCTGTCCAAAGAAGGAACCCACAGAGATCAAGCCTTTTGAGTGTTCTAAATGAACCTTATAAATTGTATAGTTGATTGGAGATCACGCCTTATAAAGTATAGGTTACTAATTTCTCTTTTGGATCAAAACTTATGCATAAATAAAAATTTTTTAAAGGCCATAGGCCCACAACTCCAAAGTCCTTTTTTTTATTTAACTTAAAGGTTAAAATCAAATATTTTTAGTGTGTTGTTGTAGGCTTAATGCCCGTTCGGATTGATGGGGAAGGGAGGGGGAGGAGGAGTGGAGGGAAGTAGAATAGAGTTGGTTGAAAATAGGCTAATTTTGAGTCAATTCTACTCTATTATGCTCTACTCACCCTCTTTCCCCCTCAGTCCAAACAGACCATAAAGGACTTAATAAAACATTCCACCCCATATTCTATCTTTTCCTCTAAAAAAAATATTATTATTAGTGACCCTAGAAGGGATGGAACTCAAGGAACCGTACACTAAATATTCAGGCCCAAGGTCACAACTGTTTCACTCTAATCCTTCCCAAGGAATTCAGTAAGTGTGAGTAGTTGCATTGCCATCATGGGGAAGGTAAAGGAGTTCTGGGTAAGGATTTCAAAATGCTTGAATCCAAATCCAAGGGTGACACAAGTAAATTACTATTTCCGCATTTATATACAAGATTCTAAGTGAAAAAAAAAATTGTTATTTTATTAATAAATGCCCTTTACACATTTTACCTATCTAAAATATTTATTAAAGTCCATTTTAAGACACTCGGATGATGGGTTTAATGGATAGAAAGGATGTCCCGCAAACCCAAAAATCCAAATTCCAACCACAACATCAATTCATAAGGTTTCTGCTTTCCAGTGTGTCTTGACAATTCTTTAGTGAATAAAATAGTCTTGCCAAAGACTACAACTCAATTCCTTTTATATATAGACAAAAACTATTTTGCATATATATATTTCACCAAGATAAAGATGCAAATCAAGGTGTAAAGTTCTTTAAACGTTGTCTTGTTAGTGTTACTTATAGCATTTCCTAATCACTAAACCGACGATTCTTTAGTAAAAAAAATAGTCTTCCCAAAGACTATGACTCAATTCCTTTTATATATAGACAAAAGCTTTTTTACCTGTAGTATATTTCTCCAAGATTAAGATATGAATGAAGCTGTAAAGTTCTTTAAACGTTGTCTTATTAGTGTTACTTATTGCATTTCCTAATCACTAAACCGACCATTCTTTAGTAAATAAAATAGTCTTGCCAAAGACTACGCCTCAACTCCTTTTATATATATACAAAAACTTTTTTACTTGTAGTATATTTCACCAAGATTAAGATGCGAATTAAGTTGCAAAGTTCTTTAAATGTTGTCTTATAAGTGTTACTTATTGCATTTCCTAATCACTAAACTGATGATTCTTTACTAAATAAAATAGACTTGCCAAAGACTACGACTCAATTCCTTATATATGTGTGTATATATATATATACACAAAAACTTTCTCTGCATATAGTATATTTCACCAAGATTATGATGCAAATCAAGGTGTAAAGTTCTTTACACGTTGTCTTATTTGTATTAATTATAGCATTTCCTAATCACTAAACCGGCGAATCTTTAGTAAATAAAATGGTCTTGTCAAAGACTACCACTCAATTCCTTTTATATATATACAAATTTTTTTTTACATGTAGTATATTTTACAAAGATTAAGATGCGGATTAAGTTGTAAAGTTCTTTAAACATTGTCTTATTAGTGTTATTGTATTTCTTAATCACTAAACCAACAATTTTTCACTAAATAAAATAGACTTGCCAAAGAGTATAACTCAATTCCTTTTATATATATACAATTTTTTTTTTTTTTTTTTTTTTGCATATAGTATATTTTACGAAGATTAAGATGTGAATCAAGGTGTAAAGTTCTTTGTCTTATTAGTGTTGCTTATAACATTTCTTAATCACTAAATTGTGGTAATTGGTTTAAAATAAATAATAATAAAAAAGGGAAAAAAAAAAAAAAAACCGTGTACTTGGAACATTCTGATTCCTTTCCCAAACGAGGTTCACAATTCACATGCTCTATTGTTCATATGTCTTTGTCGGTCGAGTAAAAGGAGCCACCATTTTCCGAAACAAGCTCAGTACAAGCCGCCAATGTAGGAGTTTTGGGCTCTTAGCAGATGGTTTTTCCATGGTATTGGGGTAGGGTCGTAGGGACACTGCTCGTGACTAAACCAATAAGGAACATGTGCTTCCTTAAAAGGCATGTTCCTTTACTCCTTGGCCGCCACTTACACAATCCCTTAACATAGCGCTACCAACATCGCATGCAGCATAATTTATTTATGAAGTTAATTACTTCTATCTTCCTCAAAAAAGGAAAAAAAGAAAAAAAAAAATCTATCAATTTA
The DNA here is from genome assembly GCF_001633185.2 of Quercus lobata. NCBI lineage: Eukaryota > Viridiplantae > Streptophyta > Magnoliopsida > Fagales > Fagaceae > Quercus > Quercus lobata. Next base: position 17,557,089 of record NC_044907.1, on the reverse strand, counting down.
AGGGTGAAAATGATAAAACATAAATAAACAGTTAAGTATTCGATGATATACTAGTTATGGAAAGGTTTTTTTTTTTTTTTTTTTTTAATGTAACCTGAATTGCAGGAATTTTTATATAATCTTACTGTGTAGTTATTAAAAAAAATTATTTATGTGTACTTCTAGTCACATGACACTTGTAATAGGTCATGTTTTACTCAAATGATACATGTAGATAATTTTTTTTAACCATCTTATAGTGGGTTGCAGAAAAATTCTTATAATACAGATTGTATAAAAACCTTGCTCTATAATTATTTCCATTAGAGCATTTACATCCGTTTACAGGTTGCATTAATACCTATTTTACATTTTAAAAAGTTATTTTATTAACTTATTTAACAATATACATAACATCCAATTTCTTATTTTTACACACATTATTATAAAATAATAGAAAGAGAGAGAAGGAAGAGATAGTAGAGAATAAAAATGAATATAAAATAAATACAAATTCACTTTTACGATTGCTATAAATACAGATTTAAAACTTTCACAATTGATTTTTTTTTTTTTTTTTTTTTTTTTTTTTTTTTTTTTGTGCAATACACACTTGGATAAAGCTCAATTTGAATGTGTGTGGCTAAAATAGCCATTTGGGGCCCATTGCTAATGCTATTATAATTCCCATTATAATCTTGTACTTTTCTCTTAGGTTTCGCATATAATCCTTGTATTAACCATAAAAACAAAGCAATTAGGCTCGAAGCTCACTTTATTCAAATCAAATGTGGGCCAATCTCTGCGGGCCTAGCCGCCTATCTATCAACGAGGATTAAGACTGCTCGGTGTCTTTACTTTACTTTTAGCTAAACCCAATTTTAAAGCGGAACAATCATGGAGGGCGGTAAAAGCAAATGGTTTTTAAGTCTGGTAATCTGACTAAGAAACTTGTCCTATACTCCTATCCCTTCAAAATACATACAACTTGTCTTTACCAGATACCACCATTTTATAGCTAAAACTCCTTTTAGGATTTCACTCTGTATTTCACTTTTCACGCTTAGATATGATAATGGATTTGAGCTCGATACAAAAATTCTTTTACAATTTTTATCACCCTTTAATTTTTTTATTTTTTAAGAGATAGTTTCAGCGTATGATGTTATTCTAATAATTATTTTTTTATCATCCAATTAAGATAATAATTAATTTTTTTATGTAGGTGAAATAACCATTAACTTGGTTATAATTAGGATATAATTAGAGTGTTATTAAAATAAAGAGAGATCTTTGTAAAGATGATGATAGTTCAATCATAATTTTTTTTTAAAGAGAGTTTCAACCTATGGCATCCGCTCTTGATGCTGTTCTTTATTATTAGACCAAGACACCAATCGATTTTTGGTGTAAACAGAGATTGAACTTCAGATCTCTTATTCAACTATCAGAAACTTTACTAGTTCAGCTAACTGGAATCCATCATAATTTGTTTTCTTAATAAGTTATGACAAATTCCTATGGCATCCGCTCTTGATGCTGTTCTTTATTATTAAACCAAGACACCAATTGATTTTTTGTGTAAACGAAGATTGAACCTCAGATCTCTTATTCAACTATAAAAAACTTTACTAATTAAGCTAACTGGAATCCATCATAATTTGTTTTCTTAATAAGTTACGACAAATTTTTTTATCTTTAATATTGCTGCAAGAGTTACATTAATAACCTTAACGTTCGTAGCGTTTCTTCACACAACATATTCTACAAATTTTCACACATATTCCTAAAATTTTTTTAAAATTTAAATCGTGACTTCAAGTCTCTGCGATACATTTTAAGAATGTTGTGCACTATAGTTTTTTCTAATATTAATATCCAAAAACAATTATGTTTTGAAGAAAAAACAAAATCGAGGATAATTCTTACGTTTACATCATGGACGCTAGCATCCAAATTCCATTTCCTCCTCCAACATGGAAATATCTTTTTCCAAGAATATCATTTCCCAAATATATCATAAATACAATTTTTTCTTCTACCATAAAATTCGAAAAACAAAAAAAACGATAAACCTCAATGGCTACAACATAGATACAACCTTGAAGTTCGAACACAAAACAAGTGAAATGTAGCACCAGCAATCCAAGTGTAAAACTGAGACCACCCAAGCTAATCAACTTCACTATTATACGTATAACCTTTACTTTTACAACACCCTCTTTTTTCAACACTAGCTGATCAGATCAAATCGATCAAACCGTGTAGACAACAAAGTCTCTATCAATGGCATCATTGGGAGAGAAAGCCAAGAACATGAGAGCAGCCATGAGCCCAACAGGAAACAACAAGAACATCAACGGTGGAGGTGGCAGCGGTGGCAACATCGGAGGCAGAACCACCATAGAAGCCGCCAGAGCCGCCAAAACAAGAACTGAACCTAAGCTGAAAAACCGAACCATACTAATTTTCCTCTTCTTGATGATGATGATCTTATTCTTCTTATCAAACACTTGGGCACTACAAACATGTCCTCTTTTCTTCACCACTGATAATAATATTACTATTATCAAACACTCAAAAACAAAAGAAGCAACCAAAACTAAAATGGAGGGCCTTTGTCTACTTTAAGCTAAGGGTAAAAAGGTTGTGTTTTTTTGAGCTTTAATAAAGAGGTTGTTTTTGTTGGTTGTGTTTGGTGTGTGTGTGTTTTTATATATATATATATATATATATATATATATATAAAGTTGCTAGTAGGGTTTGTGGGAATTGATGTGATGGGTGCGAGTTCATTGAGTGTGATGATGATGGGGTGATTTTTAGCCGGCTGATTTTTGGGTGATGATTTGTGGGACCATATGATTATCGGGATTGTGAGAAAAATCTTGTTTTGGGTTATTGGTCCGAATCAGACAGAATCACAGCGCCAGATCCCAATAATATTCAGGATCTCAGCAGATACGTTTCGGAACATCTACCGTAAAATTAATATAAAAAAAAATAGAGACTATCACTTAGGTATTTTAAATTGATCTAATAATTAACCAATGTGTTATCATTTACTAATTTTGTGTGCGTTTGGTCAAATTAAAAAGTTAGTTTATTTTACTATTCATTTAAAAAAAAAAGCTTATTTTACTATTATTTATAGGTTTTATTGTACTTTTTGGTACTATTCATGAGTTCCACTGTACTATTTCAACTAACTTTCACCATTCTCCACAGTACTTTCAGCAAAAAATTTTCAATTTTAGCAAAATAAGCGGATTACAAATAGACTCGTGTGATTTTTTTTAATAAAAAATTCTTAGATTATGTAAAATGTCAGAATTTGTGTCACGTTGATATGATAGACCAAAAATTATGGAGAAAAAATAGTAAGTACATGTGAAAGTGATAAACAAACTATTACAGTCTGACATGTAAAATAGTTATAGCAAAAATTGTAATATTTTATATGATATTAGGAATGTGTTTGGATACCGCTTATTTCCTAAAAGCTGAAAACTTATTACTGAAAATACTGTAATAAAATAATTTTTAAAAATATAAATAATATCATGAGACTCAAAAATACATTAATATACATATTTTTGTATTTTTAATTGGGTCGTAAATAGAAACCAATAAAAAATGCAGATGCTAAAAACGCAACCTGTCGCTATCCAAGCTCACGCAAGAACTATTCTTTTTATTATTATTTATTATTATTGGTTTTTTCTGTTTTGTCTTTTCTGATGGTGTTGTGGTAGCTTGTCATAAAGATGTCATCATATATGATAAATGGTTTAATTATGTTTTTTTTTTTTATAGAATCAATGCTTTAATTATTAATTCGTTGTTTCTCAACAAAAAAAAAAAAAATTAATTAATTCGTAAACGTTAATTATAGTGTATAAGATAACATGTTCTTTTTTATCAATTGAGATGAGAGTTGTAAAGTTCCATCGTGTATGTACCAATACAATTAACTTATGTAGTCCAAATCTTTTTCTGAACTTGCTTTGCATCTAATTACTGATTTATGATGATGATAGATTGCTCAAACTAATACACTTGACATGAAAACTTCTATAATTCACTGATTAATGCCATGTCATGGTTTTTTTTATTTAGAATTAATTCCATGTCAAGTTAGATATACCATGTTATTCAGTTAAAAGTACGTTTATGGAACCTATTTCACATTCATAAAAATAAATAAATAAATAAAATGGTACCTATTTCATAAAGCATTAATAATAAAATGATTCAAATTTTACTTCTCTTTCCTCCCCTATCTACTTATCTTAATAAAATTTTCCTTCTCTGTGTATTTATCTTAGTAAAATTTTAATAACTTGAAAACTAAAGTTATAATATATATATATATATATGTATATGTATGAGAGATGCTACGTCTACAATATTTTTATAACAAATCACATATGGTTAGTTGTTATTGATTCAAGTTTCAAATTAAAGCTAAGATTACGTTTTTGCCCTAACAATAACAACTAGTAACAACTTGCCACTTAGAATTTGTTGAAAAAATGTTGTAGACGTATTATTTCTCTATATGTATATATATAAGCTTATTGAAATTTGTGACCTCCATTTATAAAGTGTGGTCCCTGACTAAATGTGCTACCTTCGAGTATCATTAATAAATAAATTAACTCACTAAAAAGCTTGTGACATAGGTGATAAGAAATTAAGAGAATCAATCATCCATATAACATAGCATAAGTAAACTTTGAATATAGCTTATATGAATGAAAACTAATTAATACTATGTTGTACCCGTATTTGATGGATCTTGAACCTATTGTAAATGAGAACTCTTATAGGGTTTTTTTTTTTTTCATTGTAGAAGCAAGGGAAGTTTTAGAATCCATTAGTGCCATAGTTTGGAATATCACATTATTTCTTTTCACTCGGTGTCTAGAGTTTATAATAAAGCTACACAAGTATTTATTGGTAGCTGCTACTAACTAACTAAGGAAATTCAGGAACCCTCAGTCTGAATTGAGAAAAGCCCTGCTATAATCGAAGCCATTGTACTCTGAGTTACTTTAATGCATAGCTCTAGTTTTTTCTTTAAAAAAGTAGTAAAATAATAATTGAGATCATTCCACAATGATATAAAAGTCAATTTTTAAGTAAAAAAATTAAGGGTAAAAAAATTAAAAAAAAAAAAAAAAAAAAAAAAACCTTTCTATGAAGACTGATATTTAATTTGGTTTTAATTGCAAAGAGTTTTTTTCTTTTTCTTTTTTTGGATAGATTTAACTGCAAAGGTTGGCCGAGCTCCACAAAAAGATTAGCAGAGCAGCCATATCATGAAGAGCCTGTAGGAAATAACACATTTTACTACTGTACTCATTTTCCTTATTATTCTAGAGAGAGAGAGAGAGAGAGAGAGAGATAAACTTTTGACTTGAAGCATATTTTAATTTCCATCTCCCACCCATTCAATTACTTTGACGCAGCCTATTGTAATTTGAGTTCATATTTCGTGCATCCATGAAATACGAGCACATTGGCTGCAAAGTGTCCAACTCAACCTCATTAACCCATTGCACTAGAATGTAGGGACGGAGCCTCAATTTAGAGTTAGGGAAGCAGTATTATTGCTGGTTATGTGTGGTGACTTTCTTTCACTTTGCTAATGTTTAGTGTTAGTCATTGATGCTTTTCTTTTTTGGTATCTTTGAGTGTATGTCTGCTGTTGGATAAAAACAAAATTATTTTTGTTTAAAATTTTTTAAAATGCAAGGTTATTTGTTTTGGGTAAAATTAGTTAAATGGACTCAATTTTTTCTAGTTTTATTATTGATAATTTTTCTTGTTGGGCTAATTTATTTTTTGCTTGTATATTTTGTTTTTGATTTTAGATCTATAAATTTTTTAATGAACTCTAAAATGAGAAAAATGCTAGAGTTAAAATCTTTTTATTATAAATTACTGATGTGATGAATGATTATTAATAAGTAAAAAAAATCATGCAAATAGTGAGCTAAATGTGAATTAATAAGAATTTATTACTTTAACAGTTTATAAAAATATTGTAAAAGAATTTATAACTACCGCTCTTAAAAAAAAATAAAAATATTATTAAGAAAAGCAAAGTGGAATTTCATGGTACAAAATTACTAAAATTAGTGGCCCCCTAAGTACAACCGTGGCTCTGTACCTGCCAGAATGTTCAAACATCAGATTACGAATTTCGTTAAGAGATCAAATGAATTAGGATTAGAAAGTAGAAAGTGCATGCACAATCCAGGCTTTAAAGTAGGCCATGCATGCATGTGGCTTATATATCGACATGTTAAATTAGTCAATTGCAGTAGCTTACACGATTTAAACCTGAAATTTTCGCCACCTTCAAAACATGCTTCTGTATCAGAAATTTGACTGCCGAATTTGACTTTCTTCTTTGTTTCTTTTTTTAAAATGGTTTTGGACTTTATCTTCGCACTTGGAAAAATAATCCCTTCAGAGAGTTAAAGTTCTTGTACAAAGACACGGGTCAAACCACTCTTTTTTTACAAGATAAAGGAGCTTTTTTATGTGATAATTAGCTTTTGACTTTTAGTACTCAAATTATCCCTTGATTAAAATTCAATTTACTTTTAAGCTAGATAATGTGTATTTTTTTTTTAATAAGAGAAAAATAAATTCATTTTATATACAATAATATACTTTTATCCAATTTATTTATTAGTAAAATAAACCAATGATTTTTTTTTTGAGAAGAAAATAATCCAATGAATTTAAGTTATATTGAACTGACATTATTAAGTGTACATGATATTTCCAATGCGACCAAAAAAATAAGTGATCCTCATTTATCACAGAACATAAAATAATATAATTAAACCATTAGATAAACCGCACAAAAATAAAAGTGATAAAAAAATCATTAAAAATGATCAGGAATAAAATAAGATCCTCGTCTAGAGGGTCGTCTATGGTTGCAGAGGATTGTTAACAGCATGATAGTCATCCTGATAATTAGGGGTGTGCATGGGTCAGATTGGATCGGGTTGAGGAGATTTTTTGATCCAACCCACCATGGTAGGTCAAAAAAAATTCAACCCAACTTAACCCATCACATAAGTCCAACTCAACCCACATGGGTTGGGTTGGGTCAGGTTGAACTCATGGGTTTGACAATTTTTTTATTATTATTATTATTAATAAATTGAGTAAAAAAAATATTAATATTAATATATTAAAAAAACCTAAAGATTAGTATCAATGTAACTCCTTAAAGGCAAACAACACTAATGACTAAACAACAATAGTAATTTATTAGGGTTTGTGTGAACTAATTGGCTTTTATATAAGATAGAAAGAACCGGTTATTTTAAAAAATTTATTAATTATATAATATTTTATATATATATATATATATATATATAATTAGTATTATAAAAGTGCCCTACAACTGATTTTAAAAAAAATTATTAAATATATAATATATTCTAAATATATATTAAATATGGGTGGGTCGGGTCGGGTTTGGCAGGTTTGTAATTTTATGACCCAAACTCAACCCGACCTGCTATAAAAATTTTTTTTGTAACCCAACCCAACCTACCAAACCTTAAAAACCGATCCAACCAGGCGGATCGGGTCGGGTTGGGTTGGGTTTGGCAAATCGGTGAGTTTTCTGCACACCCCTACAGACAATATACTTGTCCATAAGCTTTGCTACTCAACACTTATAGAAAATTTCACCAAATTTGACAGTAATGAGATTTACCATATCAGACCACTACTTATTCGAAATGTGAGAGTAATCTTTACATAATTTGATCTTCCTATCTCTACTCGATTAATATACTTCCTACGAGGAAAGTGATATAAAACACGGAATCCCACACAAAATATCCTAAAAAGGTTAGCCTGTACCAAATTTGAGGTTAGATAATTAGCAGCGGAAAATTTCAATTCTACTCTATTTTACTATTTTATAAAGTCACTTTATCATTATACCATACCATTTTACAATACCTTTAACATCCCAAAACTCTATTTTTATTAAAATATTATTTTTTTAACCTTTCTTTATTATTTCTTTCCAACCGTTTTTCAGTCCCATTTTCCTGGGCTTTCCAACAGTCATTTTTATTCCTCTCTTTCTCTCTCAACCTCTAGCACCGGTTCAACACATAGAGTCCCACACACACACCCATAATACACCGATCAACCTATCCAAACCCATCACCACATACACAGAGCCACACACACACACACACACAAACACAAACCATCAAACCATCAACAGAACCACACACATAAACCATCAAACCAGTTGGAGCCAACAATGGCCACCACACCCACCACCCAAGCCACCGATCAGAAACCTACGCCATCGATTTGAAACCCAGGCCACTGATAAAAAAAAACACCACCGGAGCAAACCCATTCAAAAAAAAAATCATCATCGGAGCAAACCCATTCAAACCCATTCAAAAAAAATCATCACCAGAGCCACCAGAGCAAACCCATTCAAAAAAAACATCACCGGAGCAAACCCATTCAAACCCATTCAAAAAAAAATCATCACCGGAGCCACCGGAGCAAACCCATTCAAAAAAAACACCACCGGAGCAAACCCATTCAAAAAAAATCATCACCGAAGCCACCATCGGAGCTACCGATGATCAACCTAACCGATCCACCCACCGATCAACAGATCCACTGTTTCAAACCCACCAATCCAAACCCACCATCAACCGATCCCAGCCCACTGATCCAAACCCAGCTCGCCAATCCACGCTAATCCAACCTCTAAAATCCAAAGCCCAGGGGATGGGGATGAAGCTTCAGAGATGAGAGAGTAGATGGAGAAACAGAGAGAAGAGAACAGAAATAATGAGAGAGATGAGAGACAAAGAGAGAGAGAGTCAAAGATAAAATATATATATATATATATATATATATAATTTTTTTTTTTTACAATACTGGTGCAATTCTACATGTAGAATTGCACTGTAGCAGTATTGCAAAAAAATTTGCAATTCTTGGGTTTACAATTCTCTGATGCAGATGGTTTTGGGGCTTAAAATGCCAAATTTCTCTTAGATTTGGCATTAGCATTCCCCAATGCTGATGCTCTAAGGGAGAAATTCTAACTCTTAAGCACTAAAAGTGTTTTTAGAGATCTTTAGAGAAGTTTTAACTTTACTATTGGAGAGTTTTTGATCGGCACTACATTGGTACATTTCGATTGTATTTATTAAATCTTTTTTTGGTCTTCCACCACATCTCGATTTATACAATCAGTCCACTAATTCCTTGCATCCTCAAAAAATGCATCTTTTATCTTGTTCTATCTCACAATGAAAATTATTGAAGGTCAAGTTAAACTACAAATATAATTGATCATTTCCTAATCAATTTTCATAGTCTTTTGATTTTTTGAGATAGCTGAAATTATAGTCTATTTATTTTTATCTATGCCAACAATCAGTATTTCCTACTTGCTAGGATATGTCTTCTATCTTATTATATTACCCAAAAAAAAAGCGTATAAATGTATGTCTAGATAGATACATACACGTAGGTTTATATCAATGTATATATAAATATATTCATGTCCATGCAAAGTGTGGGACCATTTTCTAAAGAATCCAATTAACAATGACTCCTAACTTTGAAACCACAATCTTTTGCTTGCAGAACAACGGGCGGGCTATCCTATTTCCTATCCCATCCCACAAAGAAGATATGATATGCCTGAAAAGTTCAGAAGAATAAACAATAAAAAATGGGATCCAAAGATGCTCCCAAAATCCGAGGATCGATAGGGTAGGATTGACTAAATCGTGGAAACACAGGCATTGCCCATTATAATTTATTAAAGACTATTGGAATATCGGAAACGACGGCGAAGCTCAGCGTCTCAGTTCAATGCATTCTTTGTCAATAAAACAAGTCGTCAACAAAAGTTTTTCTTTCTTTTTATTTATATCTTTCATTGCTGGCAAGTCAGAGACAGACGATTAGAGAAATGATGGTGTCGATGATACTTTGCTTTGTAGAGAGAATATGTGCAAGTTGGTGGTACAATTGCACTTCTACTTTGATCTTGTGCAATGTATCTAGGCTTGCCTATTCCACGCTCCTACGTCTCTCTTTCCAACACACACCTACTAAACAATATCTTTTGGTTGCTGAATTTTTTGGTTGACGAATATGTATGTATATTTTTGGATTTGGATGTTAGGGTTCTAAAGTTCAAAGAAGATTTTTCTCCACATGACCTTGGATTTGGATTTTGTTTTGCAAATAGTATCTCATGTTCACATAACTCAAATCAATAACAGTAAATAAGCAAAAAATAAATTATAAGTACACAAAGAACACAAGAATTTATGTAGTTCGACAAACTGTTTATTTCCATAATAACAATGGAAATATTTCACCCTAAAAATAAGGAAACACTATTATAGTACACAATAACACTCTAGAAATCCAAATCCCAATTACACTTAACACTCTCTCACAAGAAAACACAAGACTAGAAGACGATCTCGCTTTTCTATTTTCTTTGATGCGGCTGCATTGCTAGGTTTTGGAATTCTCTTCTGACTTTGCCATATAGTCGCATATATATATATATATATATATATATAGCTAATATTGGGTCAGTTGGGGAAATCCTCCTCACGTTGTATTTGGTTAATTGACTAATATGGGCTTGGCAATTCATAGCCACACGGGCCCACGTTAACAGATTTGGATTTGGATCTGGTGCACTATGTAATAACCTTAACTATTGCACTGCAATTCAATCTGTATAGTTGGGATGGTGAAATGAGATGGAAGAGAGTGAGGTGGATCTTCAAGTGTATTTGTGTGAAGCAATATTTGGAAACATAATTTAGTTAGATGCTAGAATTTGAAGAAATTTACTAATTCCTTTGTTTGGTGGCCTTAATTAGGGGAAATTGCATTTTTTTTTTTTTTGCATGGAGTTTTAGTTGAGATTTAATGTCACAAATTCCATTTTCAAATTGTTTTGGCTTTATTTTCCACATTCCTCTTTTAGGTTTTCTTTCGATTTTCACCCTTCCCCACTCTCCCCAATGCTTCCTTCAAGCTAATTACTTCGCATGCTTTAAGATAAATTATCACCTTGGCAAATCATCATCATCATCTCTCTCTCTACACTTTTCAATTTGTTTATTTGTGGTTTAGATGTTACGTATTCAGGACGTAATATTATTGTGATTTATAGGGTCAATTCAATACAATTTGAGGCTTAAGATGATAATTTTAAAATGAGGCTTTTTATATTTAAATATCACTTAAACCATTGTTTTTACTTTTTAATATGAGTAATTCACTTTAGCGATACTATAAATATTACAAATTTTACTATATAAGCATTACAAACCGACATGTCACCAATCAGAAAAAGGTGATTGAAATATTTATTTATTATTTTTTTAAGTGGAGCTAATCATATTTGTGGGGATCATTCGGTTGATAGGCCCATAGGATTCAGAACTGGTTGAGGATTGTTGGGCCAGTGGCCCATCCGAGGTCGTGCACCCGTCCGAGGACGCCATGCTCCTCGGCAGTATGCGTCCGAGGACGATCGCGCCCGAAGACGATCAGGACGTGGTCTCACCACGATCAGATCTCAGAAGTAGGTCATCTCAAGGGATAGAGTAGCCGACTAAAGATAAAAGAGATAAGGCAAACAAATATCTGAAACTATAGCTGCCTCCACATTAATGACCTTTCAACCAACTCTCTGGCCGCATTAATGTGGAGGTGATACCTGAGCAGTAGGGAAGCAGCCTTACAGCTGCCCGTAGGAAGTTCCAGGAGGCACCAGATGGGACAGAAAGAAATCCCCCAGACACAATCTACACGTGTTCGGTGAAGATGGATCGCGAAGGGGAGTATATAAACTAAAAGAGGAACATGAAGAAGGGGATCGAAAAGAAAAAAAAGAAGAACACACATAAAACTGAAGAGAAAGAAGTAAGAAGGAGAGAGAGAGAGAGTAACACTAGGGACTTAAGAAAAGACGTTGATTATACCAACCAAAAAAGAAGGAATACATTGTATGGGCTTGAGAGAAAATCTTGGAGGTAGATACCACAGTTAACCTAGCTCTTTACACCCACGCTCTACAAATCATATTGTCTGGGTCTTTTTACGTACGAATCCAATACTGTTTAGGTTCGTCACCAAATCGTGTCCTTACAATTGGCGCCGTCTGTGGGGAGAGCTTGTGTTAGCTTGTACAACCTCCGACACAACGTTTTCGATGGAAGGAGTGGAACTGCCTCACCCCGCAGCGGGGCTGCATCAGGGCGATGTCAGCCCGCATCAGGCGGAGTCAAGGGGCTCTCAGCATGATGGTCCTCGAAAAAATCCCGAACGGAGGGAAGTCCAGGAGGGGAGCATACATACTACTCACACCACGAGAACCCGTACACGCGGGAAGAGTCACGTTTCCCACGTAAAGCATGATGGGGATCTGCAACGCGAAATTGCGGACTTGAAGAGAGAGTTACGTCATGCGCGGCGGGAGCGTTCCCCACCTCGCTCCGAACTATCATCGGGGGAGTCGGATGGAACTAGTTACAGGCGAAAATCGAGAACTCCGCAGAGTGAGACTTTCTCCTACGAAGAGGAGCGTCACCATATGCGTAGGCGTAAAAGTCCAACTAGTAGGGGCGTGGGAAACGATGCCATGAACAAAACTTTGAGTCAAATTTCCAGGTCACCCTTTACAAGAAGCATAGATGATGCTACCCATCCTCGGCGATTCAATCAACCTACGTTCTCTCTGTATGATGGCCATTCGGATCCGGTGGAACATGTAAGTTATTACAGCCAGAAGATGGCTATTCATTCCAGGGATGATGCCCTGATGTGCAAGATTTTTCCGTCGAGCTTGGGTCCGACGGCAATGAGGTGGTTCAATGGCTTAAGGGCCAACTCTATTGGATCTTTCAAAGCGCTAACCCAGGCTTTTGGTGCTCGTTTTATTACATGCAGTAGGACTCCTTTGCCGCTGGGGTCCTTGTTGACCTTGTCTATGCGAGAGGGCGAGACTCTCAGGAGTTATTCGGATAGGTACTGGGAGATGTTCAACGAAATAAGAGGGAAGAATGACGCTGTGGCCATAACTACTTTCAAAGCCGGCCTCCCAGCTGATCATGACTTGAGGAAATCCTTGACGGGTAAACCTGTTACCAGTGTGCGCCAACTGATGGACAGAATAGAGAAGTACAAAAGGATAGAGGAGGATCAGCTTCAGGGGAAAGGAAAGGCCAAGATGATCCCTCAGGAGAGGAGGGATTTCAGGTCGGATCGTTATAATAACAACCGACCAAGGCGGGACTTTGTTGGCCAGTCGGTCTCGGCAGATGCCCAGGCCGTTAATGCGGTATTTCGGGAGCCTGTTCAGCAGGTTTTGGAGAAGATAAAGGACGAGCCATTTTTCAAATGGCCTAACAGGATGGCAGGAGAGCCTGCAAGACGCAACCCGAGTTTGTATTGCCATTACCATCAGGACCATGGACACACGACAGACAACTGCAGAAATTTATGGGACCATTTGGAGCAGTTGGTCCGGGAAGGAAAATTAAGACAGCTCTTGCATCACTCTAGTGGAAGGGCGAGCCAAGCAAGTTCCGAGGTGCGTGGGGATGCTTCATCAAGGCTCCCTCGGGGAACAATCAACGTCATCTTTGCGGCCCCAGGGAGGACTGGATCTTGCCCCACCAGAGTGTTGTCGGTGTCCCGATCCCCGGTTGAGGATCGTTCTCAAGCATGGAAGAGAGCCAAGAAACGTGTCTCCTTGGTTTTGGGTTTTTCAGACGAAGATTTGGAGGGAACCATACAACCCCATGAGGATGCCTTGGTGGTAACGCTGAGGATCAGTGGGTACGATGTCCGAAGGGTGATGGTTGATCAGGGAAGTGCAGCGGATGTGATGTATCTGGATTTGTACAAGGGGCTTGGTTTGAAGCAGCAGGACTTGACAACCTATAATTCCCCTCTTGTCAGTTTTGAGGGAAAGTTAGTCATTCCCATGGGGCTAATCAGGTTGCCCGTGCAATCAGGTACGGAGGTGGTGGAGGTGGATTTTATTGTCGTAGATGTTTTTTCTCCGTATACGGCTATCCTGGGCAGACCCTGGCTTCACACACTTAAAGCGGTTTCATCTACCCTGCATCAAAAGGTGAAGTACCCGTCCGGAGACCGAGTGATGGAGATAGTAGGGAACCAAGCAGCTGCTCGGCAATGCCAGGTAGCGGCTATACTGCATCGGCCTGAGGCAGAAACCTCGGCTACAGCCGATAATGAGTCATAGCAATTAAAGATCCCAGCATCAGGTTTAGACGTACCAACCAATGGGGTAGAGTGTGAAGATCTGGAGACGGTGACCGTTGCTGATGATCCAGAGAAATTCTTTCGGGTTGGGGCCAAGTTGCCTCTGGAAGAGAAAGCGAGTTTGCTGGAGTTTCTTCGAACTAATGTGGACGTCTTTGCATGGGACCCATATGAGGCTCCAGGAGTAGACCCGAATTTTATTTGTCATCAACTCAATGTAAACCCTGTCGTTCCCCCTAGAAGGCAAATTCCTCGGCGACCATCGAAAGAGCATGCCGAGGCAGTCCGAAGTGAAGTTGCCAAGTTCAAACAGGCTGGGGCTATCAAAGAAGTCTTTTACCCCCAATGGCTGGCCAATACGGTGGTAGTGAAGAAGAAGACGGGGAAGTGGCGAGTGTGCATGGATTTCACGGATTTTAATAAGGCATGCCCCAAAGACCCATTTCCTATGCCAAAGATTGACCAGCTGGTGGATGCGACCGTGGGCCACCCTAGGATGAGCTTCTTGGATGCCTTTCAAGGGTATCACCAAATACCGTTAGCCACCGATGATCAAGAAAAGACCGCTTTCGTGACCCCGGTTGGGAACTACCATTACAAGGTGATGCCTTTCGGTCTGAAAAATGCTGGATCTACCTACCAACGCATGATGACGAAAATGTTCGAGCCACAGCTGGGCAGAAGTATTGAAGTTTATATTGATGACATGGTGGTGAAAAGCAAGGTAGTGACTGAACATGTGAAGGACCTCACTAGCATCTTCGGGATACTGAGAGAACACAGGTTGCGCCTGAATGCTTCGAAGTGCTCCTTTGGTGTAGGTTCAGGAAAATTCCTGGGGTACATGGTGACCCATAGGGGAATTGAGGTTAATCCAGATCAGATTAGGGCTATTAACAGTTTGCAAGCGCCCCGGAATCCAAAGGAAGTGCAGAGGTTGACAGGGATGACTGCTGCGTTAAACCGATTCATCTCCAGGTCAGCCGAAAGGTGTCGTCCTTTTTTCCGTCTGTTACATAAGTGGCAGGGATTCGAATGGACCAAGGAGTGTGTTGAGGCGTTCCAGCAGTTAAAAAATTATTTATCCAAACCGCCGATCATGTCTAGCCCTGAAGTGGATGAGACGTTGTATGCCTATCTGGCGGTAGCCCCACACGCAGTCAGTTTCGTCTTGATGCGAGAAGACAATGGCGTCCAGAGGCCGGTATATTATGTAAGTAAATCCCTCCATGAAGCGGAGGTGAGATATCTGCCGTTAGAGAAGGCCATACTGGCAGTCGTCCATGCGACACGTAAACTTCCACACTATTTTCAAGCTCACACTGTAGTTGTTTTGACCCAATTGCCTCTCAAATCCATACTTAGAAGTGCTGACTACACCGGCAGAATTGCCAAGTGGGGAACGATTCTGGGTGCTTTTGACATCAAATACATGCCCCGCACTTCTGTGAAGGGTCAAGTACTCGCCGATTTGGTAGCTGAATTCGCTGAGTGCCCTGAGGAAGTTAGTAGGAATCGAGATCACATGGATGAAAAATCGGTTGGCGTAATATCCGCGCCAGGAGGGCCGGTATGGAAGGTATATGTGGATGGGGCTGCAAACCAACGGGGAGCTAGACTGGGATTGGTCCTGATATCTCCCGAAGAGGTCATCATTGAGAAGTCGCTAAGGCTGAGGTTCTCAGCTACTAACAATGAGTCAGAGTACGAAGCTCTGATAATGGGAATGAGCATGGTCCATAAAATGGGTGGAAAGGCAGTGAAACTGTTCTCGGACTCGAAGCTGGTCGTTGGCCAGGTAACTAGAGAGTTGGAGGCCAGAGACCCGAGAATGCAAGGGTATCTGAACCGGGTTAGGCATATGCGAACAGAGTTCGAGTCGTTCGACGTATTACATATTCCACGAGGCGAGAATACCCACGCAGACTCCTTAGCGACCCTTGCCACCTCCTCAGCACGAAATTTCCCACGGGTAATTATTGTGGAAGACTTGCATACCCCCACTTCACCAGAAAAGGAGATTTGCCAAGTTCGTCAAGCTAGTTTGACGCAGTGCTGGATTGACCCTATATTAAAATTTCTCGACAGTGATGTGCTGCCCGAAGATAAGGTAGAAGCTGAGAAAATACGAAGGAGAGCACCTCGGTACTGGTTATCCGAAGATAAAAAGCTATATAGACGGTCCTTCTCTGGGCCATACTTGCTCTGCGTGTCTCCCGAGGCAGCAGAATTAATCCTGGAAGAGTTGCATGAGGGTATTTGTGGAAGCCACACAGGAGGAAGATCCCTGTCATGCCGAGCACTAACGCAAGGTTATTGGTGGCCGAATATGCAGAAAGAAGCGCAGGAGTACGTTAAGAAGTGCGATCAGTGTCAAAGATATGCTCCGAATATCCACCAACCTGGAGGAGTTCTTAACCCTCTCTCAAGTCCTTGGCCCTTTGCACAATGGGGGCTAGACATTGTCGGCCCTTTTCCTAAAGCTATAGGAAACAAGAAGTACCTGCTGGTCGGCACAGACTACTTCACCAAATGGGTTGAGGCTGAACCCTTGGCGAACATCCGGGACGTAGATGTGAAGAGGTTTGTCTGGAAGAACATTGTTACGCGATTTGGAATCCCACGAGCTCTTGTTTCGGACAACGGGCTCCAGTTCGATAGCAATGCCTTTAGGAAATACTGTTCAGAACTGGGAATAAGAAACAGATATTCCACTCCAGCTTATCCGCAAGGCAATGGGCAGGCTGAAGCTGTTAACAAAGTCATTGTCCATGGGCTTAAGAAGAGACTAGACGACGCGAAAGGAAGATGGGTGGAGGAACTCCCACATGTGCTTTGGACATATCGGACAACGCCCCGGCGTTCGACGGGAGAGACTCCTTTCTCCATGACCTACGGAACCGAGGCCGTTATTCCGCTGGAAACTGGATTCCCGACATTAAAGACCAGTGCATTCTCTTCAAGTAATAATGATGCGATGTTGGAAAAAAGTTTAGACCTGATTGAAGAACGAAGGGAAAGCGCGATGGTACGGCTAGCTTACTACCAGCACAAACTCAAGCAGTGCTACGATAGCAATGTGAGGATGAGGCCGTTAACCATAGGCGACCTGGTGCTGAGAAAGGTCCTGGGGGCCACTAAGAATCCAAGCTGGGGAAAACTGGGACCCAATTGGGAGGGACCGTATCGAATTACCTCTGTAGCTGGAGTAGGGGCTTATTATCTAGAGGATCTAGACGAAAAACCTGTACTCCATCCTTGGAATGTAAATAATCTCAGAAGGTATTATTATTAGTAAAGAAGTTTTAATTTAAATATTCTCTTTTAACTTACGTCAGATATGCATTCTATGAGTCCCGCATCCTGTCATATCATACTGAATTGTTAAACAGAAACTGAGTTATGCCAGGTCCTCGGATCGCAAACTTAGTGGAAATTAACATCCTATCATACTGAATTGTTAAACAGAAACTGAGTTATGCCGGGTCCTCGGATCGCAAACTTAGTGGAAATTAACATCCTATCATACTGAATTGTTAAACAGAAACTGAGTTATGCCAGGTCCTCGGATCGCAAACTTAGTGGAAATTAACATCCTATCATACTGAATTGTTAAACAGAAACTGAGTTATGCCGGGTCCTCGGATCGCAAACTTAGTGGAAATTAACATCCTATCATACTGAATTGTTAAACAGAAACTGAGTTATGCCGGGTTCTCGGATCGCAACCTTAGTGGAAATTAACATCCTATCATACTGAATTGTTAAACAGAAACTGAGTTATGCCAGGTCCTCGGATCGCAAACTTAGTGGAAATTAACATCCTATCATACTGAATTGTTAAACAGAAACTGAGTTTGCCGGGTCCTCGGATCGCAAACTTAGTGGAAATTAACATCCTATCATACTGAATTGTTAACAGAAACTGAGTTATGCCGGGTCCTCGGATCGCAAACTTAGTGGAAATTAACATCCTATCATACTGAATTGTTAAACAGAAACTGAGTTATGCCGGGTCCTTGGATCGCAAACTTAGTGGAAATTAACATCCTATCATACTGAATTGTTAAACAGAAACTGAGTTATGCCAGGTCCTTGGATCGCAAACTTAGTGGAAATTAACATCCTATCATTCATACTGAATTGTTAAACAGAAACTGAGTTATGCCAGGTCCTTGGATCGCAAACTTAGTGGAAATTAACATCCTATCATTCATACTGAATTGTTAAACAGAAACTGAGTTATGCCAGGTCCTTGGATCGCAAACTTAGTGGAAATTAACATCCTATCATTCATACTTAATTGTTAAACAGAAACTGAGTTATGCCAGGTCCTTGGATCGCAAACTTAGTGGAAATTAACATCCTATCATTCATACTTAATTGTTAAACAGAAACTGAGTTATGCCAGGTCCCCGGATCGCAAACTTAGTGGAAATTAACATCCTGTCATTCATAATGAATTGCTAAACGGAAACTATGTTATGTCAAATCCTTAGACCACTAATTCGGTAGAAACTTACCTGCTAAGTTGTGCATTGAATTATTAAATGGCAGAAAGAGTGGTAATGAGTTTTCTAAATCGTAATCTCAGTAAAAGTAATGCCCTATGAACATTCGTTAAGGAGTCAGAAAGAGAGAGCTTCGAATGCAAGATTGATGTACAATAAAGGAGGCGTCTGAAATGAATCCATCCAAAATTACAACGACAAAGTAAGTAAGTGTAAAGATAACTTAGAACCATCAGAATGATAAGAAAGTAAGCGAGAAAGTCCTCTACTAAGTGTCTAAATTGAAATTACAAAGCAGTTTCTATCTTTTTACTTTTTGATGATGCCCCCAGCCGATTGAACTGTGGAGTCCAATTCTTGTTGAAAACCCTGTGAGACCGTATATGTCTTCGAAGCAGTGGTAGATTTGTTTGGAGAAGCTCTTGGAGGGGAATTGCGAGGTAAAATCTCCTCGCTGGGGGTAATAGCTGGGGCTGGAGTATCAGCTTGGTGTGGTTGAGGAGCTGAGGTGCGTATCGCTTCGGGGTAATATACGCTCTCTGGCTTACGTAGTTCAGATGAGGCTTCAACCCCAGCACGGTTAAGAGCCTCGCTCCAGGTTCTCGCACAGAAGATACGGCAAACCTCCGGAACCTCGGCTCTTAACGCTTTCTCAGTTTCAGCTATCCCGATTTCGTAGCCCCTCTGCTCGGCTTCACCCATTGCCTTCTCAGACTCGATTTTTGCTTTCTCGGCTTGTTCTTTAAGCTTTTCGGCTCTCTCCCTTAACCCCTGAGTTTCTTCCAGATGCTTCTTAAGAACAAGAACTTGCTCCTGAGTTTTCTTCAGCTCAGCATTCGCCTCGCGCAGAAGCTTGGCTTGTTCCTCGGCCTGCTTCTGGTAGCCCTCTGATGACGATTCAGCACTCTTGCGAGCTTCTTCCTCAACCAGCAGCTTTTTCCTTGCGACGGTTAGATCCTGTTCAGATTTGGACAAGGTTTGAACAGCCATTACCCTTCTTTTCCTTTCACCATCTAGCTGATTGGAACAAGCATTGAGCATCTCATCTAGCTTGAAGGTATTTTGGATGATCTGTAAAAAATAAAAAGGGGGGTGAGTTAGTGTTATAGTTAATGAAAAGTACGCATTAGTAAGTAACAGTCACAGAATGAGGCAGTATAAAAGATAGCTTCCCACCATGCCCAAATATCGTTTATTGTCAAGGATGAGTTGATTCTTCCTCACATTCTTTAGCTCGGCCATATCCTTTGGGAGCAATAAGGCCTCCTCTATGGCCGAGGCCACATGACACCCTATGCCGCCGTTATAATCCCTTACAGAGGCATCGTTTCGCAGGGGTTCCCCACCGAGCATAGGAACTGGCAGCCATGCTTGTGAATCGGGATGTGGGGAATCGAATTCCTCTTGGCCCCGCGTAGAGGGCTGTCCGGTTTTCTGCTGCTTTGCCGCTCGTTGGACATCCTCCTCTCGAGTGGGACGGGATTTGCTCGCATCTGCCACCCCCTTACCTTTCTGCTCTCTGCGCTTCTCTGGCTCGGCAGTGCTTGGCGGTGCTGTTTGCGGAGATGATAGAGGAGGGTGGCGGGGGACTGGAGGAGGAGACCTGGCTGGAAGAGATGAAACTTGCGATGGTACTGTTTGGGCAGGTGTAGACTTTCCCTGTTGACCTCCTATCAGCTCCATTAGGCTTTTTTGGGGTATCCTTTTTACCCCCATCTCGTCAGAACTTTCCTCGGGGTTTGAGGGCTGATCGAAAATCTCAAAATCGTCCGCGGATTCCAATGTTGTTGCGCCGGTTTGCTTGCTTTTTTCCCTTTTCCTTCTCCTATTGGTGCCCTTTTTCTTGAGGGAATGTGGAGGTGAAGAAAGCCTCGCTGAGACGCTGGCCACGGAAAGAGGTTCTGTGAGAGGTGTGTGTTCGGGAAGTGGAATACCCTCTGGAGCAATGAATCCTTCGTAGGCAACACTGATACGGCGAAGCCGAGGATCGCGTGCCCTAATCACGCACTTCGGCGCCTGAAAGCCAAAAGAACGGGGGGTATATCCGAGAATTAAATGGGCTGCTCGTAGTTGACCATCAGCCTCGTTCACGTATATTTCAGCTCTCAATAATCTGTCTAGGCTCGCTTTGTTGACCAATCTGAGATTGGGCTTCGTGTAGCGTTTATCTGCAAGACCGTTGGTTTTAAAGTTAAAAGTTGAGAGACGCGAAAATAATAAAGGTGATTAAAATGTGATTATGAGCTAAGTAGCATAGGTCTATAACTTCGCACCCACCTGGCGTTCCCTCCACAGTCGGGCAAGATAGACCATCGTGCCATTCCCCAGAAAAAATGAGGAAATCCTCTTTTAGGTGTTTATTTGAAGTAGGGAGGCACTGAATCAACCTTACTTCAGGATATCTCGACTTGAGATAGTAGTCCTGGTCAGCTAGGCGATGAAGGCTGTACGCCCAATTCACGTCGTGATGGGATAGATTTAGACCCATTCTCTGATTCAGAGCGTCTATACTTCCTAGAATCCTAAACATATTGGGAGCGCATTGGGTGGGGGATAGCCTAAAGAAATTAAGGTAACCCCTAGTGATACTACCCATGGGGATGGTCATCCCTCCTTCAATAAAGGCGATCATGGGGATAACCACTTCCCCAGTTTGCCTGGCGTCAACCCACTCCCCTTGGGCCGCATACCTCAGCCCTACCGTTGGTGGGATACTGTACTTCATGCGGAAGTTTCTAATACCCTCCTCGGAGTCAACGAGACACCGAAAGGGATTCCTCTGCTTCCCCATTTTCTCTAAAGAAACTTAGTAGAGGAAAAACTTTTTGATTTTGAATAAAAATGGTAAAAGCTTCGAGGGGACTTACAGGTTCAAAGGAAGGACCTCGGACAACGTACGATTATTTGTAGTCGCCAGGAGAACAGTGAAGACAGGAAGAAGGCAGGTTCAGTGTATAGGCCTTAGAACCGCGTAACCATCAAAGGTAAGGTACGGGTTTAATTTGGGAACGCCTTTATAGTCATGTGAAGATTGTGAGCGGCGAAATTCCCGCTCACAAAGCAAGAGAAGCCCCCTACCGTTCGATTTGGATCTAACCGTCGAACGTGGGGGACAAGGGAGTTGTCAGAATTTAATGCTGCCAAAATCGGGGCGCTGAAGCGTCAGGGGCATGCCCCGAAACACGCACAGGTGCAGGCTCATGACGTCAAAACCCACCTTTTCTCCTGAGGAGTCGAAAAGTAGGATTTTGAGGGGCTATTGTGGGGATCATTCGGTTGATAGGCCCATAGGATTCAGAACTGGTTGAGGATTGTTGGGCCAGTGGCCCATCCGAGGTCGTGCACCCGTCCGAGGACGCCATGCTCCTCGGCAGTATGCGTCCGAGGACGATCGCGCCCGAAGACGATCAGGACGTGGTCTCACCACGATCAGACCTCAGAAGTAGGTCATCTCAAGGGATAGAGTAGCCCACTGAAGATGAAAGAGATAAGGCAAACAAATATCTGAAACTATAGCTGCCTCCGCATTAATGACCTTTCAACCAACTCTTTGGCCGCATTAATGTGGAGGTGATACCTGAGCAGTAGGGAAGCAGCCTTACAGCTGCCCGTAGGAAGTTCCAGGAGGCACTAGATGGGACAGAAAGAAATCCCCCAGACACAATCTACACGTGTTCGGTGAAGATGGATCGCGAAGGGGAGTATATAAACTAAAAGAGGAACATGAAGAAGGGGATTGAAAAGAAAAAAAAAGAAGAACACACATAAAACTGAAGAGAAAGAAGTAAGAAGGAGAGAGAGAGAGAGAGTAACACTAGGGACTTAAGAAAAGACGTTGATTATACCAACAAAAAAAGAAGGAATACATTGTATGGGCTTGAGAGAAAATCTTGGAGGTAGATACCACAGTTAACCTAGCTCTTTACACCCACGCTCTACAAATCATATTGTCTGGGCCTTTTACGTACGAATCCAATACTGTTTAGGTTCGTCACCAAATCGTGTCCTTACAATATTCTTGTCACATTAGTATGTAAGATTTTTGTAGTAGTTTTACCATTTTTCATCCATAATTTTTTTTTTTTTGGAATAATGCCAAAGTTGTTAAAAATTTTAGTATAAAAAACTTACAAATTGATGTGCAATGAATTTAATTGGTGGTATTTCAACAAGATGATAAATTTGTATTACTTCTTGTGACTTGTAACAAATGAATTTGTACAACCTATGTAAAAATTTATAATATTTCTAACATCATTTAATTTTTGAGCATTTTTAAGAGTGAAAGAAAAGATATACTACTCATATTTCTTTAGATAAAAAAAAAATTACTCGTGGTCACAAATTTTGGGTGCCTTTCTCTAATAGGGAGCCCTAGGCCAGGCTTAGGGCTAACCTTGGTGATTTGTGAACAACTTTGCGGGTGGGGAAGTTATATTATTATTATTATGTACAGTATTTAAAAGTGAAATATGAAGATAACCTTCATGATGGACTTAAGTCCTTTTTGATAATTTGCACTAAAAAACATCAATTTTAGACCAAAATATTCCAAATGCTCAGTGGAGAAAAACACTTAACTATAATTTCCAAAATAGTATTTTCAAATTTCAAATTTTAAAATGACAATTTTATAATATCACAATTAAAATAAAAAAATAATAATAATCCAAGGGGATAACAATGACTACAAATATCTTAATTATTACTACTAAAGATTATTAGAACAACCTTAAGATTTTTTCAGACTCAATTTTTAGGATAAACTAGTTGGTAGGGGAGTATATAATTATTTTGAGATATGGTATATTGTATAATTTTATTATTTTTACAAATATATAATTTTATTATTTTTCATAGTAAAGTTGTCTATATTCTTCTAACTATTGTTACTGTGCATTATATTTTCTTAATTTCTTTTGGCACAACTAAAATTTTTAAGTTTCAAATTTTTCATTCTCCTAGGGAGATTATCATGATAATCAAAATTTATCACATAATTACAATTGATATTACTCAAATAATTGATAAGCACATTCAAATAAAATAAAATTCTTACTTCCAAACTAAGATTAACTGAAACAAATGGAGAGAGAGAGAGAGAGAGAGAGAGAGAGAGAGAGAGAGAGAGAGAGAGAGAGAGAGAGAGAGAGAGAGAGAGATAATGGACCAAATGGGTTGAAGAGGATTGAAATGGACTTAATGGACCCTCCTTCACATGAGAAGAGTGGATACACATATATTATACTCCCAAGTATTTTATAATTTTCTTATGGTAATTACATACTAAACAATCTTTATCTCATTCTTAACAACAAAATTAAAATTGAAAATTAGATTACAACTTTAGCCAACAACGTATGCATCGCCTTATCCTAGATAAATTAAACCTCATTTTAAAGAAAATAATGAATTTTTATTTATTTTTATTAAATTCTATGCTACAACCTTGATATTAATTTTCCATATAGAATTAATATGCATGTGTGTGTGTTTTGATGGTTTTTCTCAAATTTTGTAGATCTACATCTTGGTATAAAATGGAAGAGCAAAATAGGTAAAATTTCAAAATTTACAAAGTTGTTTTGTTCGTCAATGCAGCAATTAGTCCTCCTCGTGGATTCAAAACTCACCCAACTTGTCCAATTGTCATCCAAAAAAAAAAAAAAAAGATTTTTTTTTATTATGAAAATATGATTATTATTTTCTTTCAAAAGTGAAAAAAAAAATGATAAAAGAAACTAATTAATAATGTACGGTGTACGGCCTCAAGCCTAATGGGCCTCGGCCCAAACATTCTCAAGAATTGAAGTTGAGCCCAAACCTCATAGTAAGCCCACATCGGTTTTGAGTGTGTGATAGATAAGCCCATGTCTGGCCGTTTATGACCTGTTCAGGATTGCGTATGCCCGGAACAACATACCTCCCCTGTGGCTCGGTTGCTAGGCAATCTTTTGGAGACAAAAATGAGTTCCAAAGCCACTACCACCATTTCCAATGAGATATATTCCATGTCAAGAATAATCGCATTGGACCCCACCCACATGAGTGAGACCAGAATGCAATAATGAAACCCCCACAAACCTCAAGCTATAAATAGAAGAATTGAGTAAAGAAAGGGGGTTGGGAACTCTGGAAAAGAAAGGGAGAAAAGAGAGAGAAAGAAAGCGAATTAGGAGAGCAAGGGAAGAGAGTAGCACGGAGAGGAAAACAAGGGCGTTTACTGGGGTTAAGGGAAGTTAGAGTGTCACTCGGAGTGGAACTACCCTTAGTAGGAAACACTAGGTCTACTCTATAAGTAAATTGTGAGCCCAATTCTAGGCTCGGTCCCTAAGGTAGAGGTTGGGTGCCCACAATTAATATAGTAATTTATTACTTCTCATGAAAGTTTTGTGTGTGTATGTGTATATATAGAAATGTTATAATTTGATAAGATGATGAGTCTCTATTAACAAAATATCATAATTCACATTTCTGTACTTGACTTTACCTATTTACGAAAATGATTTCTTTTGAATCATAAGTGTAATTTTAATTTTTTTTAAATAAAGTCAATAAATAACATATTCATGTATAAACAAACCTTCAACAAATAAAAACAATATAATGAGTATATACATATTACGGATTTTATTATACCAGAATACCGCTTAATATTTACATGAATAGTTAGTTATAAATTAGAATACCATGTGTTTCTGCTTAGAATTATTGGTTGTTCATTTATGATATAACACATTTTTTATCAGAGAAATCCCAACCTTGACTCAGCCCATAAAGGTTATGTAGAGTGATTGCCTATATACATATAGCTCACCGAATGTGCAGAATTTTTTTAATCGGAAATGGACTTATATTGGCTCATTGGGCCCGCATTAACTATTAGCAATTGTGGCTGTGGACTCAGCCCACAAATGGAAAAACTGAAACATCACGAGAATGAACCTACTAAAAAAAGTTGCAAATTACTTTTATCCAATTCAGTAAGTTTCATTAAAAAAAAGGTTGGTCAGTTTTAAGATTAATTATTGTCTGATTAGGGGTGTGCAACTAACCCACCAACTTGCCAAAACCGACTTAATCTAACCCAACCCGTTGGGTCAGTTTTTAGAGGTTGGTGGGTTGGGTTAGGTAAAATACTATAATGGGTTAGATTGGGTTTGGATTATAAGATTCACAAATCCACCTAATCTAACCCGACACACTTATATTTAATATATATATATATATATATAATTTTAAAAATATAATATATAATTTTGTTATTTACTTTTTTACCCATCTTCCTAAATAAAACCCAAACCCTAAATTCTCCTCATATAATTTGTGTTGGTTTGATGTTATACTCATGATTATTTAGTTATAAATTTGCTCTTATTTGTGGTAATGTTGTTCTAATTCTCAATTTAATATTACTAATAGCAATTAAAAAAAATTTGTCCAATCTGTGGGTCCAACTCGACCTATGTGGGTTGAGTTGGATTATATTTTTTTCACCTATTACGGTGGGTTGGGTTGCAAAAATCCATAAACCCAACCCATGTACATCCTTACTCTGACTTACTGAAACTTGAAATGCAAAGGTCACAAATTGAGCTTTTTTTCTTAGCAAAGCACACTATTCAAAGGCTAAGTGGGTCAAAATGATAATTGTAGAGTGAAAAACAACTTGATTTTCAACTCTGTGGTTTGATAACTTAGTAGCCCACCGTGTATCCCAATAGGCCCTATTTTGTAACTAGACGGGTCAACCTCCATCTCTGCTCTTCCTCAATCCGTTTGTTGGGCCCTAATCAGCAATGATGGTCCCAACTCCCAAGCCTCCCTTGTTTTTTTTTTTTCTTAGCTCACTTCTTAATAAATTTCATCATTCAAAATATATATTGTGCATGGCATTGGCTACAAAATTCTTAATACAGGAGGGAAAAGGAAAAAAAAAAAAAAACATAAAAAAAATATACATGATAGCTATGACTATGGGGAGGCTACAAGATTGATTATTTGCTCCAATGTTATATATCATAAACTTACCTTATCATGATGATAAACTTCATAATAAGTCATTATTCTTGTGCACCTGTGGTGATGAAAGATAATTTCAATATATTAGAATAATAAGCTTTGTGATTTAAATAATGACAGTATGCTGAGTGAGGCATTTCGTAGAATATTAAAAAAAAAAAAAAACCATTATCAATATCTTAAGGAATTTTCCTCAAAACCTAGTAAAAAGAATCTCCTCCAAACTATTATGTGGAAATTCATAGGACAAATATGTGCATTAAATCACTTGAGTCATTACATTATTTAAACTAGTCACATAATTACTAAATTGGTCATATGACTAAAACTACACGTTGATGATCATATGAACAATCACATAGTGAATTGGAAGAAATTTTCTCTAAATTGATTTGCAGGAAAATCTATTAATGACTTAATGCGTAAATTAAGCTTTCATTTATGTTTTACTAGTAAGAAAATTCATGATGCAGGAATGCCCATTTGGAGGATTAACAAATCCCAATTAATTTAGAATTTGTGGAATTAGTAACCATTTAATTAGAGTTTATTAAAGCTAGCATGTAATCTGTAGGGGTAAAATTCCCAAGTCAACAATGGGCCTTGGGCCCCGCACGGAGTCCAGCCATGACCAAAAGGGAAAATGGGGACCAAGAGACTTCCAGCCCAACTCTGTTGAGCCCAACTTATTTAAAAGACGTCCGAGGAGGAATGTCTCCTCGGACGCACCAAATACGGGTCCAATATACGCCCTATCCACAGTGAAGAATCATCCTAAACAAATGTGGGTGGTAGGATGAGCCTTACAAAGCAGGAAGAAGGGAGAAAATGTAAGACGTCCAGGGGGCAACCATAACTGCCGCATTGAATGCAAGGAAGCTACTTTTCCAGGCGCATTAATGTGGAGAAGATAGGCAAACAGTGTTATATTGGCCAATGCAACTCACAGAAAGATAAGGTGGATGTCCGATAGGACAGGCACTCAAGTGAAGGTCCAGATGGTTAACAAGTGTAAGGTTCTTATCAATTTAAAGAGGCTATATAAGATAAGGAAATCCCCATGAAGAAGGGATCGGCAAAATTGAGAAAAGAAAAGAGAGAGAGAGAGAGAGAGAGAGAGGAATGTTGTAGTCTTTAATCATAACAAGAGGTGCACCCATACGTCTCCTCGGATTGAGTATCCTGTGGACATTAAGGAGATATTCTTACGTTCAAATTGCTGCATGGCATACAATTAACTAACATTCACTTCGTCCAGCCCTAATTCTGTAACCCGCTCTCTACAAATTCATTGTCTAGGGTTCTTTGGGCTAGAATCACTTACTTGTTGGGCCTGGGCCCCAAAGACAGACCCTACATAACCCATAAAAACACATTTAAAATTAAGCATATTTTTTATTATAAAAATATAAATAATTAGTCAAATTGTTAAAAAAAAATAGCATGTATAGATATATTTAAAACTAAACACAATTTTTATCATAAAAATATAAATAATTAGTCAATTTTTTTTTTTTAAAAAAGTAAATGTAATTAGTCACATATTAAAATTCTTATCTAAATTTAATACTGTAGGTGCCCAATTTGTTACGATCCCAAGACAGTATTGGGCTCATATGAAAAGAGGCCCTCACAATATCATTTGTAGAGAGTGGACTACAAAGGTATGGCCTTGAGCATAGATGATCTGCTTAGTAGTAGTTTCTTCGAGAAATACTATATGTGCGGGTTTGGTTTCCCTAGCTAAACCCCTTTTCTTTTTTTTAGCCAGAGTCCCCCCCCCCCCCCGAGCTTTATTTTCTTCTCCTTTTATACTGATGTTCCATCCCCCTTTTTTGTGTCCACGTGTTGATTTTACTTTTGGGGTGCAGGCCTGTCCAGTCGACCCATACCTAGAATGGTTGGGAGTTGCTGGAAAGGCGCATGGGCATGGGCATGGGCCTGTCAGACGCCGAATTCCGTATTACTGTGTTGGCTGCTTTTTCCCTGACCCTGCCCGCTACACTCAGTTTGCTCCTTTCTTTGGGCATTTAATGAAGTGCCGAGGAGGAGGTCGTCCTCGGCAATGGCTCTCCTCGGCTTGGGCTGCGGACCTTAAGATAAACTGGGCCTGGGCCGGGGCTACACTTTCTTTAGCCCCACAATAGCCCCTCAAAAGCCTGATGCTCGACTTTTAGTTGGGGAGGAGGGTTTTGATAATGTTGGGCCTACATCATAGCCTGCTCTGATTCTGCACTTCATTAATATTTGCATTTTTCCATTTACATGGGGGAACGTGTCAAATTAAGAGGCATTCCTTCACCTACTCACGCGGGGTCCTTTGACACCCCTACGCTCGAGGTGCTCCTTCACGAGGATCTTCAGATCCTACGGTCACAAATGGCGTTGGAACTTGAGCCCACTATTCCTTGTCTGTAGCATTCTTTGGAACTCTGGTAAATTAAATATCTCCTCCTTTCCCTTTAAATAAGTAGGACAGTAGGTCA